>NW_009635292.1:0-1196 GCF_000690535.1 Cariama cristata
TCTCTCTTCTTCTACCACTCCCTTTTCTTTTTCTCTCTGTACTTTCGTCCTGCTTCCTTTCTTTCCTTTTTTTCATCCTCCATCATTGTCCTGCAGCCTTGCTTCCTGTCTCATCGTTTCTCGTTATATCCCTTTTTCCCACTCCCTGCCCATATTCATATTTCTCTCTGTCCTGTTAACCATCCCAGGTTTTTCTTCTCCATCTCTGCCCTGATATTTCTTTCTATACCCTGCTGCGTTTTGCTCTTTCTGTCTCTTTTCCTCTGTCCCTGCTGCTTTTTTCCTCCATCTCTGTCCACAGCCCTGTCGCTTTTTGCCCCTCTTGCTGTCTCTCTGCCCTGCTTCCTCTTGCTATCTTTGCTGTCTTTCTGTCCCATTCCCTCTCCCATCCTTTCTAAATGTATCCCTCTGTCCAGCAAGCTGTCCCTTGTTTCCTTCCTCTCTTCCTCAGTATTTTTTTTCCTCCCTATCTCTCTCCCTCACAGTGGGTTTTCTCCCTCCAATACTGTCCTGCTCTCTGTCCCTTTTTTCTCTCTGTCATGCTCTCTGCATCTATTTTTTAATTCCTCCATCTCTGTCCTGCAGCCCATCACTGTTTCTGCCTCTTGCATCCCTTTGTCCTGCTCCCTGTCCTTGTCTCTCTTTCCCGTTTTTCTACCTCCCGTCCTTTTTTAATTTCTTGCTCCATCTTTCTGTCTCTCCCCCTATTCCTCTCACTCTCTCTCTGTTTCTCTGTCCTCGTCTTTCCCCCCATTTCTTTGTCCCATTCCCTCTTTGGTGTTTTAGTTCTCTGTCACTCTGTTCTGCTTCCTGTCCCTGTTTTTTTCTGTCTTTATTTCTCTGTCCCACTGCCTGGCCAGTTGTTTCTTGCTATACCTCCCTGTCCAGCTGGCTCTCCCTTTTTCCTTTTCTCTCCTTCTATGTCCTGCTCTCTGGCCCTTTTTTCTTTTCCTCCATTTCTGTCCTCTGGCCCATTGCTGGTTTTTTATTTTTTTAGTTTTTCTTCTTGGTCTCTTTGTGCAGATCTGACCCTTTCTTTATTTTTCACTGCCTTTGTCCTGTTCCTTGTCCTTTTTCTCTGCGTGCATGCCCTGTGCCCTGCCACTGTCCTTATCTCTCCCTTCTTCTTCCTCTCCTTTCCCTGCCCCCATCTGTCTATCCCTCTGCGCTGCTCACCGACCCTACACTTTCTTGCT
>NW_009635293.1:0-9320 GCF_000690535.1 Cariama cristata
GCAAAGTGACTGAGGGTGCCCTCAATCCCTATGCCCAGATCATCTATAAAGATGTTAAACAGAACTGGCCCCAAAACTGAGCCCTGGGGAACACTGCTAGTGACCGGCCGCCAGCTGGATTTAACTCCATTGACCACAACTCTCTGGGCCCAGCCATCCAGCCAGTTTTTTACCCATCAAGGAGTCCACCTATCTAAGCCGTGAGGAGCCACTTTATTTAGGAGGATGCTGTGGGAGACTGGATCAAATGCTTTACTGAAGTCTAGATAGATAGACTACATCCACAGCCTTTCCCTCATTTACTAAGCGGGTCACTTTGTTGTAGAAGGAGGTCAGATTGGTCAAGCATGATATTCCTTTCATAAATCCATGTTGGCTGGCCCTGATCTCCTGATTTTCCTGCATGTGCCGTGTAATGGCACTCAGGATGATCTCTTCCATAACCTTGCCCAGAACTAAGGTCAGGCTGATAGGTCTGTAGTTCCCCAGATCATCCTTCCAGCCCTTCTTGTAGATAGGCATTTGCTAACCTCCAGTCTGCTGGAACTTCACTGGTTAACCAGGACTGCTGGTAGATGATTGCGAGTGGTTTGGCAAGTTCTTTTGCCAGTTCCCTCATTACTCTGGGATGGATCCTGTGGGGGCCCATAGACTTGTGAGTGCCTAATTGGTAAAGCAGTCACTAACTATCTCCTCCTGGAATGGAAATAAATGGAAATTTGATCAGCTAAAGTTTTGATGAGTCATATTTCACAAAGTAGGACAAATATGTTAGAAGAAAACATCTTTTTGAGATAGATTGGTCATTAGAATTTTCAGTAAACTTTTCAGATTTCAAAATGACGAAGCTACTGCTTTGGAAGCTAGTGTGAAACTGCAGAAGGGATAAGATGCTGAATGCTCTTTATACTTCATATATTCTTAACACTGTGCAAGCAGTCTTTGCAGCACTCTGAAGAACACCATAAAGGCTTTAATCCCTACCAAACAGAAAAAAGAGAGGAAGAAAACCAAAACAATTGCCTTTAGTCAGTAGCAGAGCAAGGACTGAAATTCTCTCAGCCTCACACCTTCATCAGAGAAGGTCTCCTGAAGCATACTAGGATTACTGAGGGTGTCCTGAAGAACAGCACTAGCTGTCCCCTCCATCCTTCTGCCAGAGGTTACTGCCCCAGTAGCAGAAGTGTAGGAGAAGTGTACCAGAAGTGAAAATGTGGTGGCTTTTCATGTACTGCAGCTTACAGACCAGCTTTCTTGTCATTAGTTCCATTAGCGAAGGCTGTGAGCAAATATACCTGAGGAACAGTTCATTTTGTTCCTTCTGCTACAAAGTGGTAACATGGGGCAGTGTTGGGTTGGGTAGGTGAAAATAATATACCCTTGATTACAATATTGTTAAATCCATTCCACAAAGTCCTGTGACTCAGAATAATTAGCTACATACACCCAATATTGGTGGATAATCTGGCAGGACAACAAGAGATTTTTTGGAAATTCAGTGTGACATATGTCTGTGACTTTAAATAGGTGAGAAAATGTGGAACATCTTTAAAGGACAGTCTAGTTTTGCCTTTCACTAGGGCACTGCCACAAGACTGTGCAGCACCCTTCATACTCCACTGAGCATTGAAATAGGGCTGGAGATGCTCTGCTCTGACTATTGGCATGGGCTTGAGTTCATGACATGGAATATTTAAGACAGGGTTTGTTAGAAATTCAGTTTTGATAAATGTAAACTTTTGTATTTGTTGGAATTTTCCTCTAAATTGACAAATATTTTTCAAAGTGAATTTTTCCCACAGCAATCCACTTTATCAAGCTGGAATTTTTGTTTCACTTTGCTGTAAATGCACCATCACTGTATTAGTGATCTCTAAAAAACGGATCTGTAGAAAGTGTTTGAAGGTGTGTTATCTTGTTCTGTTTTGTAGGTATGGTCCATAACGTGGCTTAGTTCCCCCTCAGAAACTTCTGACATGAGTTAGGCACATACGTCTATGCTTGAGGGGTTAAATTCAAAGAATGTTGCATTGACATGCAACTTTTATAGTGTCTGGGCACATAATCAAGGGCAAAGTTCTGAATAAATAATTTCAGTGTGGTTATGTTTCTTTTATCTGCAATACTCACTTTACAATATGGGCCTATACTTCTAAAGTTGCTGGACTATCTATAGAAGAAATATATTATGCACTTAATAAGTACATAAAATTGAGGGGGTGTAATCTAGATACTGATCTTTTTCTGTCCATGTCTATTGTAATTGTGTGTTTTGTAGTATCGTAACCTTTACTTTCAATAGTTTTCCCTTCTACACTGGTGTATTTTAGTACTTTTCTTGTATGCTAAGGCAGTCAAGTACAAGTACTTAGGACCAGAGAATTTAATTGCACTTTCTGTTGTTATAAATACTTCTGTAATGCTAAAGAATTGCATTGACATTTTAATATGCTGTCACTTTAGGATACTACATGAAGTGCGAACAGAGTACAGGCACTCTTAACAGGTGTCTCTAATTGTTAGTTTGTTTCTTAGAAATAGCCATAATGTAAAATTTGGTGAAACATGTAGATCCAAGGTGTTTGGATCCTGCAACATGCTAACCAGGTTTTCCTTTGGCTGCTGGTAAAAACAAATTGGGGTGTGTAATTGATTTTTTGTAAGTAAAGCTTTTATGTTTGCTTTGAGTTTAAACTCCATCTTTTTCTTGTTATTTTTTCTCCCTTAGGAGGGATTGCAACATGGACTTTTAGGGAAAAAAAGAGTTCAGTGTATTCATTTATTTTAGCAAATAGGATGTTTCTATTACTTTCAGATTTTGCCACTCTGTAACTGCAGAAATAATCATGAAAAGGGTGAAAGCCAGATCAATTATATTTTTCAAAAGTGTATTTTCATTAAGTTTTCTAAGTGCCTGTTATGTTCAAAGAGAGTTCAAGATTGTCTTGTTCACAGAATATTTAAAAGCCCCTTAAAAGAAACAGATCCATCCAGAAAAATGTCTGGATTGTTGGATGAAGTGTGCTTACTTTAAAAGATGGCAAAAGAAGAGCATCAACATGCATAGAGTCTTCAGATTTTTAGTGGGATTACTACTAGTTCCAGAAGTTGATACAAAAATATCTTTAAAGAAAAGACTAGAATACAAACCTGATAACAAAAGTTAATATTGAATTTTAAAAACAAAAAAAAAAAAGCAACTGGTTTTGTTACATAGCAAATTAATTATGAACATGTATCTGCTACAAAGTTTACTTAGTTAACAAGATTTTATTATAAACAGTTATTCTTTTTCAATTTGGCAGAAAGATAAACTATGTAAGTTCTTCAAAGTTATATACTTAAGATTTAGTGAACGTTTCAAGATCAAATGTTTCACTAATTTTGCAAATACATTTAGATTGATTGCAGAAAATTATGGAAGTCTATTTATTAGTTAAGCTGTAGTTAAAGTAAAGGAATTCTGATCAATTTGCTAAGAATTGCCTCCAGCTGTGCTGGTTTCCGTCATGTAGTTAAACAGAAGCTCACCATAGTTTGATCTATTTGTCCTCATTTTCATGGTCACTGAAGTAAAGTATGATGGGCTCAGCAGCAGTCCTGTGTTCCTTGAGTATTCAGGTGCTAATCCAGAGAGTCAATGAAGTTTCAAAGCCATTGGGGAAATATATATTTTATACATATTTCTGAAATTAATATAAATTAATATGTGCATCAAGTATACATTTTAATATCTGTGAAGAAGCCATGTAATAAATTCTGAATTTCAAGATAGAATTGACAGAGTAAACTCTGATCTGGAATATACAGTAACCTCATCATTATAGCACACAGCTAAGACGTGAGAGAACCAGTTCAAATTCCTCCTTTCCTGAATCAGAAGTCAGACTTGGACTTGACCTTCCCAAAACCTACACAGGTGCCTTGACCTCTAAGTCTCTGTGGCGTAATTCTTTATTCAAACCTCAGTAACTGCTCTACGCAAGACTAAAAATGTGAACTCTGATTAAACATTTCTCCTGTTCACTTGTGCACGATTCAACTATAGACTGTGTTGTAAGAAACCAAGAACTTCCATGTGTGTCTGCCAGAGCCTATTGCAAGTACTGTAGCTACTAATATCCTGCCTGTCATTTCTCCAACAACTACAACTCCTCTTAATCAAAATAACAAGATGGAAGGTCACACTTTTGCTCCTCACAGGAAATAAAAAAAAAAAACATTTCTGTGTCAAATGGGTCCATTCTTAAAATGATTGCCATATGTACATCTATGCTGCAGGTGCAGAATCATGCACACACAAGATACAGAATATTTTTATGTCTTATCACTGTCCATAATGTATTCCTGCACCTCCCCTCTGTGTGGCGTGTGTGTAATATGCCTAAGTGCCAGAAGCTGAGCTGGCACTTCAGATGTTGCCCTCAAGAGTGTCATTCCAAACTATTATTATTCATGAGGTTTTTCACTGTACCTCATATTAGTTGAACGGTAAGAAAAAAAAATGCTGAATTAGTCTTACTCTTTCAAAAGATACTATTGCTCCTTGGGGTGCTGAGTCTGGCCTGACGACCACGGACATTGACTATAGTATATGTTAGTTTCAGCACCGCCTCTACTCCCTTCAAACAGGAGGAGCCCTGTTCTTCACAACATTTCGTATCTCTCTTTGTTTCTTGACAAATATCAAATGAAGAATCTTCTTCCATACTAATTCTATTCAGATCTTCACTGTCCCATCTGAGGATCAAGAACTTTCGCATGAATCTACGAAATATATGGCCACTGCACTGGAGGTCCTTTCACCTCTTGTGGTAGATTCTCAAGCCTAAGTCTGACACACTTTCAAATTGCCCAGGTCAGCAGCTCCATGTGGATTTTAACTTAGGGTACCTCAGGATCATCAACAGCATTTTTCCTTTTCTTAGATCATGGTGAAAAATCACGATTTAGAGCAGGAAGTAGTCCATCTGCCTTACCACACTACCTGTTGGATTTGCATATGATGTTCAACTCTTGCGCTAATAGAGATTCTTCTCTGGCGGTTTGGGGTTATTTCCAGAACCATAAGAACAGACAAGTATCTATCAGTAGTGAAAGTTTTATAAATGTTCTGTCGTCTTATCATCTGTGTGTAGAGCTAGGTATTCTGTAATTTTCTTCCCACTACAAAGCATGTGCTTTTGGTGGAGATCCAGAAAATATTGTACTCAGAGAATGTGTGCAATGTATTTTAATAGGGAATATAACATCAAAGTAATGATAAGAACAAAATGAGTGTAACAATTGACATTTTTGAAATATGCTAATCATAGAGTTTTAGGAAAATTTGAATATGGAT
Organism: Cariama cristata; assembly: GCF_000690535.1. Lineage (NCBI taxonomy): Eukaryota > Metazoa > Chordata > Aves > Cariamiformes > Cariamidae > Cariama > Cariama cristata. The sequence goes on from NW_009635293.1 coordinate 5,342, forward strand.
AATTCATTTTATTCCTTTCTCTTGTAGTCTTTTGCAAGTGCAGCTATATGTGCTGTTGGTCACTTTTCACAACAACTTTAGACAGGATAATATTTTAATAAACAATCAATGGTCATAAATTCCAACTGCTACATATATTTCCTGTGACATGTTTTAAACTAAGGTCTGCCATTTCTGATCTTTATCCCTGACATTGTTGCTAGACATATATTTAGTATGCTTTCAACTGTTGTTAATAAGGTTTTATTCTGTGATAAATTACTAGATAAATATACTACAGGAGTATCATTCTTTTCTTCCTTCCCTAATTTTTGTGAAACATTGCTGGTTAACTTTGTGGAGGAAACATTGAAAGAGTTTAATCTTTCAAGGATTAAAGACCACTTAAAGAGCTAAGATCAACTGTGCTGAAAAGGCATGTGCATGGCAGTTTTGAGTAAATGGCCTTTCTGGGATGAATTTTTATTTTTGTGATTAAGATAAAAATACTTATTTTCTGAATCACTCTTCCTTGTACAGCTAGCTAAACTTAACTAAAACCAGAAGAGTAAGCATCTTAAAACCAAATCAAATTATGAGGAATATTCCCACAGGGTTCTTGAGCGAATTCTAGGAGCTTTTCTTTTGAAATGAGTCCATCCTTAGTATTTATTGTGGTTTACCCCCAGACAGTAACTAAGTACCATGCAGCCACTCAGTCACTCCTCCCTCTGCCCCCCGGTGGGATGGGGAGGAAAACTGGAAAAAGGTAAAACCTGTGAGTTAAGATAAGAATACTCTAATAACTGAAATAAAGTAAAATATTGTTATAATTGTAATAATAATAATAATGTTAATTAAAAGGGAGATAGCAAAGAGAGAGAAAGAGGAATAAAACCCGAGAAAAGACAAGTGATGCACAATACAATTGCTCACCACCCACTGACTGATGCCCAGCCCATCCCCGAGCAGCAATTGGCCCCTCCTGACCAACTCCCCCCAGTTTCTGTACTGGGCATGATGCTCTATAGTATGGAATATCCCTTGGGCCAGTTTGGGTCAGCTGTCCTGGCTGTGCTCCCTCCCAGTTTCTTGTGCACCTCCTCACTGGCAGAGCATGGGAAACTGAAAAGCCCTTGACTTAGAGTAAGCACTACTTAGCAACAACTAAAACATCAGTGTGTTGTCAACATACTAAATCCAAAACACAGCACTGTACCAGCTACTAGGAAGAAAATTAATTCTATCCCAGCCAAAACCAGAACAGTATTTTAACAGAATCATCTAGTAGGTACTGTAGCCAGAAATATTGCCAAAGAAGAAATCGTTCCACCAAATTAGAATCATACAATCATTTAAGTTGGAAAGGACCTTTAAGATCATCGAGTCCAACTGTAAACCTAGCACAGCCAAGTCCACCACTAAACCATGTCCATAAGCACCACATCTACATCCACACCGCATCCCTCTGTTAGAGGGATATAACTGAAACAGAGGTGGTAGAGCTGTGCAGTGTACATGAAACATCATATGATGAAGAGTGCATGCTTCATTTGTTATTGTTGCAGGAGTTTATGTGCAGTAAATCCTCTCCTGAGTAGTTTAAAAAAGATCCTGTCTTCAGGGACCTACTGACTTCTGCTGTTTCTTTGATTTGAATGCAAACCCAATCTTCTTAAGGTCCCTGACAGCAGAGTTCAGCTTTTAAAACAGTACCTAGAAGTCTGAACATAGTTGTGCTTACTTAATTCAATCTTGGGGGAGACAAGATTTGAAAAGATGCTTCTAACAGCCAATCAAATACGTTCTGGTCAAAAATACTGGGACTGACTCTATACTTCATAGATAAAATAGTAAAATAGTTGGAAACAGAGAAGATATAATCTAAATAAAACCTAATGTCCAGTAATGTAAACTCATCCCTTGGAACTCTTTTTAATTCCTGTGTTAAATCTGAGAACTTTCTGAAATCAGAATAACTTTAAGATGTTATTGATATATATCTTTGGAAAACCTAGCAATTTAAATCCTGAGTCCTGTTTCACAGTCTTTTTGTTTTACCATCCTCTGATCTGATCTTGCCAGTAGATAAAGTCTTTCTATTTGTGTAAAATCTAATACCATGTTTGTCTTTCTCCCCTGCAAGTGGCCTTCATTTTTCAGCTGATGAATCCTATTGTCTTAATTTAAGATTAAACAAAGTGCTACTAAAGTAAAAAGTATTATTTTTTTTAAATTGTATTTTAATTATAGAACTAAATTTTCTGACCTTCAAGCCAAAACTATTGCAAAATCACGGTCTCTTTGGATCAAACATAAAGTAAGCCATTATTGCACACTAAGTCGTAGGTTGCACTTGCTCATGCAGTTACTTGGAAATAATTTTTTTCTTGGATTTAAACAAGTCTTCAGACATTGTGTTTTTAAGCCACGGTACAGTGCTACACACCTGAGGATTTTAAACTGGACTTTAAATGTAACATTATTGATGCGTATTGTATTCTGTTGCACTTTGAAGTTTTTTAGAGGAATGGCAGAGAAGGGACAAGTGGAATGGCATTGCAGAAATGGGCAAGTGATAGGTGAACCAATTTCAATCTTTCACTGTATTGGTAAAGGAGTTGTACCACATATTACTGTGAAATGTTTTGGATATGGACTTCAGCAGGCTTAATGGGTCATAGTTAAGATACTTCTTTCTCCTCCTCTCTCTCCCCTTCTCACTCACTCTCCCTTTCCTTCCACTAGACTCCCAAATTTGCAAAGTCTAGAATTTAGCCCGGGGTGGTTTCCATCCATGATGGAGGCCACATCATAGTGTGGTGCTGAGTGTGCAGAGTCCCTATTCTTTTCCTTGCCACAGATCTTCTTCCATAGCACAATCCCTTCTTCCCCACCATCCCAGGACTCCTACCTCTTCTTCTGCTGCTTCGATTCTCCCTTTATTTTAGCCCAATCTCATTGCAGATTCCTTTTGCAGGACCTGTAGACCTTCCTGAGCCTATATAAGGCAGGACTGCTGTACCCTGACATTTTTCAGGTGGGAGGAGAGGCACCAGGAGTGTGGAGCAGTGAGACTATGCATGTGAAACCAGCTCAGCTCTGAACAGGGGAATGGTGGGGAAAGAGGGGGTGGGATGGTCAGAAGCAAAATGCAAAGGGACAAAGCCATCTGCAGAGTGGACCCACAAAATTGAGACAGAAATATTTTCTCCCCATGGCATCTGGGTGCTTCTGACATTAGTTTTTAATCAAAAGAGCATTCTTGTTTTCAGTTTTTAGTGAACTAAATTTCAGTAATTTTATGTTTCATGAGTGCTTTTCTGGGATTAAGCAAAATACACATTGGTATGTAATTCTGTTGCATTTTTCAGCAAGCATTGTTATTTTATCTCTCTTTTCCACAATCTTTTAGATTGTGGACAAGTCCAGTGACTATATAATCAAGCCTATGTTTTTATTGTAACTGCCTGTTCATGTACATGTTTGTGGGTACTCAAGCCACTGAGGTGCTGACTCTGGTATCTTTGAACTTCCTTCTATGTCTTACCCCTATCCTAGACTTTCTACTCCTTTTCTTGTTATCATGCAGAGTCTGGATTACATCACAACCAAAGAGCACAACCTACCTCAGGCATTGCAGTCTTGTGGAGAAAGAGAGCAGACCAAAGTGGACTACCTATCCGAATTTCCCCATTGCTGCTCCTGTGGTGACCTCCACAAAATACTGGGACACCTGCAGGGATGCTGTGCCCTGAGGATATGATTGTAGGAGTTTGGGGACACTTGATAATAGTTTTCTGGCAAGTTTAAGTGATCTGCTCTCTACTATGAAAAGTTGATTGTATTTCATGTGAAATATCTCTGTTATTAATCAAAACCCAAACAGCCATCTAAGAAAACAGACTGTTGACAAATGTGTGCCCCTTCTTTAAGGGCACTTGCTAGGGCCTTGGCAGTGTATCAAAGGTAGGCAGTTCCATCTGTAGTCAAGGGAAAG
>NW_009635293.1:9351-23395 GCF_000690535.1 Cariama cristata
CAGGACAAGTAGTTCCATCGGTCCTTGATCTTCAGTTGGGACGAATTGGACTTTGGAGATGCATGTCTCTGCACTGATTCTGCAGGGCACCTAGATGACTGACTTACACTCAACACTTGAATCAAAGATGACTGAAGGTAAATAAGATGAATAATACTTAAGTACTTAAAATGTATGGAAGGGTTCTGCTTTTAGCATATATCTAATTCCAACAGACTGTACATAATTACAAGAGTTTTTGCCAGACTCTGACTCAGTCTAAAGGCAGAGCCCTTCGGTGCCACTGAGGTGCCTGTTTGTGCTGGACTTGCTAGGCACGACGTAGTTCCCACATTCGCAGCAGCAGAGATGCTCTCTACCTGCATGTTTGCGGTGCATATCTGCATGGGTGTTCCTGTCTCACACGACCAGAATTGTATGCTGTGTGAAGTAGCATTAATTGAGGACTACAGCCCTCTTCTGTTCTTGATAAAACCATATTTGCAGCTATACTATAAACTAGTTAGTTGATACGTTCTAGAAGCTTACCCTTGACCAGTGGTTAGAAGTTGTACCAATACCAAAGCAGTAAACAACTTCACTGGCTTTTTAGCTGTGGTGAGCAACATGAAAAAGCTCATTTGATTTGTGCTGTGTGTGCGACAGAACTGCTTTATTGCTCTCGTATCACCAATGGGAAGGAGCTGATTCAGTACCTTTCTAGCAGATGCAATGACAAGGCTTTGTGAGCTGGATGGTTCAGGAAGAGTCATCCCTCCCTTGAGTGGGTAACTGAGAACATGGATTTCTGGCAAGACCCTTTTTCTGTTGTGATTGTTACCCTCTCCCCTTCATAAACTGAAGAGAACCCAGGAATTTAATTTCTTCCCTGCTAGTTAGGTTGTACATCTTTTTTTTTTTTCACCCAAGGGATGCATAACACATGATTTACCGAACTTCTGACTGCTGTAGTTGCAATTAAAACAATAGTGCCTTCATTGCTTGAACAGTGAGTGCAAACAGGCTGGTAGTTTAATCAATCCATTTTAAAACGCATTAACTAAACCAGCAGTTTACTGTTCTTGTCAAACTCTAAACAACTGTAAATATTGTTTTCAAAAATCAAACAGCAAAAATGTAACACATTACAAATTAATTAGACATGGCGCACCATCCGTAAGCTGTATAATAAATAGATCACAGCCCTATAGTAATAGTTGTGATTTCTGGCACGTCAGTGGAGAAGAACTCATGGGTTTTCAGAATGACCTGTGTCATAAATCATTGCATTCCCATTTACACTGAGCACATGTATCTAATTTTTCAAAAGCGGCTTCTGAAATCCTGATGAATGGCTTTGGAATTGATTATTGGAATGTATGAAAAGTGGTGTCACAAATGCCTAATTGAGGAAAGGAAAAAGGAACTAAAAATACAGTCCGGTGAAATCTGAACACAAAATTGTAATATATAGTAGTAACAAATAGGAGTAACAAATAGTAACAAATGAATAGCCACCCAGGAGATAAGCCTAAAACATTACAAATGTGGAATCTGTCACACTTTTCTTTAAGACAGATAAATTTAATATAAATTTTCAGTAGAGTTAAAACAATGTAAATGCACAAGCCAAGCATAAATCATACAGTATTTTTTTGACTACACAGGTATCAGTATCTTGCTGTCCAGTTTAATGTGTTCTTTGTGTGTCAGTATGAATATTTTCATAATATGAAACACTTCATGTTAGATAAAATTCAGACATCCCAAACCAGAATATATATTGAGACTTATTAATGAAACTCCAGAGATGCACTGAAGTCTTTTTATGTACATCTTATCCACTTCATTTATCTACACGATCTTTTGTGAGCATATTTGAGCCCCTTCCTTCACACTCAAAGTTGAACAAAAAGCTATACACTTCACTAAGCCCAAATTAACACACCCTGTCTCTCCGTACCTCTCTGTAGACACTATAGATGTACTATCCAACACAGTCTCATCTTTCAAGGCAGAGGTAGAAATATGGTTGGTGAATCCAATTTTGGTTTCTTTTGTGTAAAAGACTGCAAATTACGCTGCATGCTGTAAGATAATGTAGACGATTTTTATGTTTTGCCTGCTTTTAAAGATTTATCTGTGTCAGCAGCTGGAGCACATGGACTGAGGTTGAATGTGTTACATGATTGTAGCATGTATATTCTGATTTGGTGTTGAAAGAAACTCCTTGGCAGATAAGTAATGAAATGAAACAGCAAACATGCCATCACCTAATAAAAACATCAGTTCATAAGAACTATTAACTACCTTTTCCCAAGACATCCTTTTTTAATTGATATATTTGAATTTGTCGTAAGAAAACACATTTGTGTTATTATAATAATACGTGCTGAGCAGTGGTTGCAGAATAAGGAATTTTTTTAAGGAAACTATTACCCTTTGTCCAGTCTTTCTTTGCGAGGTTCAAAATGACCAGCATTCGTTAAACTTTATTACTGAGGTTCATGGAACTTTCTTTGGATTAGAAAAGCATAACCTTCTGTCCTGATTTAGAAGGGTGTTGCAGCTTTTCATTAACCTGGAAACCTCCTATTTACATGGTTCACAGCCTGGTCTCAGCTCACTTGGAGGTAACAAAGGGTGTCGGGACAGGAGTGCAGCAGGGGGCTCATCCTTTAGGGCTGCCATCTGAATTTGATCAGGTCAACTGTTTTAACTCCTGCCTCATTAGGCAAAATAAAATGGAGATTATGGTGTGTAGAAGGATCACGTTACAGACAGCAAGCTCTGCCTCCTGACACTCTCTGTTGATTTTGCATTTTGACAAGATCTTGCTCTCTGTGTTTTCCATTCTGTATTACAGCAGGCTTTAAATTATTTTGAAGACAAGATCATTTGTATCCCTTGGCATTTCAGAGCTTAGCCAAAGAGGAGTGAAGTAATAAGTGAAGACACATTAGTCTCAGAGGCAGTTTACCTACTGGAGAGATGTCACTGTGTAGCATGGGCTTAATGCTGATAGATGCATTAATTCAGCTTGTCAAGCAATGCCAAGCTCTTCTCTTTTCAAAGTTTAGTTTAGCTGTAAAGTTGAAAAAAATCTGACACAAAAAAGTTCACTAGGTAATTATTATTACCACCTGGCACAGAGGATTAAATACTTAATTTTGATTACTTATAATTAACATGTTAAGTTTATTCAGTTTCTCTTTAGTTACTGATTTTATTGTTTATATAAAATTGTAAAAAAATTTTAGAGTTAAATTGTGTTTGCTGCATTATAGTGGCTGTTAGAGTGGAGATGAGTATCATGGAATACTCATCTCATAATCAGAATCTTTGCCACCTCGGTGTCCACTAAAAAGCATTTCCCCACTGACCTCATCTGTACATGCCATGCATTAATAGAAAGTTCTTGGTTTATAAAAGGCAAAAAATGGTTCAGGGTATCCGTTTGGCCAGCTGATGACTTCTTGGTAGATCTCTTATGAGGAAGGTAGTTTTTATCCATCACACCCAATTATGATTTTCTTTAGGAAAAACAGGCATAATAAAAACGTGATGTTAGCAATTAGGTATTTCTCTTCTTTCCCTTATTGCTTTCATTGGTAGGATTTTCTTTAAACTCTTCCTCTATAAGCTAAAAGTAACAATTCATAGTGAACGAAGAGGAAGTAGAACTATCAAAATCAGAAATAAATTTAAATTTATTTTTGTAATTATTCCTTTGTAAATCAAGAGTTAGCCAGAAGTACAGACACTAAAATGCTGTCATAATAAGAAGCTCCCCCCAGGGAAGGGAGAAAAGAGGCAACAAGTAATATGCGACAGATGTGAATGTAAATTGTTTAATGCAAAGTAGAATGTGCTCTATTCTATGGTTAGAAGTGTAGCATAAAATTGTTTTATGCTGACTTAAGATTTTTTATTCAAGCAATGATCAACTGAGAAATACACACTATTGTTATGTTGTAAGTGAACTTAATATGTCTGAATTTAAAGCTATTAGCTCTCAGGAAACTATAAATTGCACAATCCATAATAATGTGTCTCTTCAGTAACATGGGCCACATGATCACGTTTAACTTCTTCTGCATATTATACACCAACTTCAACATCCTTATTCCTGATGCAGCCTGATTCATTTGCAGACTGCACCTGTCCTGTGGACTTAAGTCGGAAGGGGTCTCAAAAAATAAACTTCTTGTTGCACATTTTTATTTCTATATATCTGCCTTAAGGATTGTATCTTGTGGGAATGTTTAAGTTGAAAGTTTTCTCTAAGAAGTTTCACAGGATGAAAGTGCCACTTCCAGAAACAAACCACAGAGAGGCAGAGGACATGATTACAATGTTCTGATTACAATCATGAAACAATTACACTCACTGAAAATGTTGAAAAGGTTTTGTTAAAGAATGTGTCATAGAGCATCTGCACAAGTCATTGCAGATCCTTGTGGCCCAGATAATTTCATTTATGTCTGTTTCCAGTCTCTCATTTCTCCTTACTCTTCTTTTCACTTTCTAGCTCCAAGAATCTGTCTCTTTTTTTTCTGTCCACCTTACAGTAGTGGCTGCCCTTTTCCACCAAATCTGTTCCCTCTGTGTCTCTTTGTCCTTTTTAACAACCTGTCCCAGGTTCCTCCTCTCTGATTCATTTCTACTTCAATTGACAGCTGTTCTTTACCTGATCTGTTTCCTTTTGAACCCTTTAGATGAAGGTATTGCTCTCTGTAAGCTTAATACTTGCTGAGATGGGGAGACACATACCATGTGATGCTATGTCTCTTAGATACAGTGCTGAATATAGTATCTATGAGATCCTATGGTATAAAACAGAACAGGCTGCATCAGGAAAATGAAAGTAACTATTTAAAGCAAAACTGTGTTAATTTTGGTATGAATTGTATGCATGCACCCAGGAGCAGCTTTGACTTCATCATGAAAAATAAAGCAATCTGGGTTAATAGCAGAAATTCAGGTGGGGGGTGTTTGATTTTCCTCTACTGCATAGCCTCAGAAATATTTGCATCAGCAAAACAGAGTCTGGCAACAAGCAGTGATCTTCTTAAGTTGGCTTTGCCATAAGAGGAACCATTCACCAAATTACATCCCAAATGGAAAATGTAAGATCTTAGTGACACTTGACTGTCTTCCCAGTACTAAGGCCACCTGAATCCTAGTAGTCTAATCTGCAGCACCTCCAGTCCTGGAAAAGCCTGGAGGGCTCTGACTGTAAGACTCATTACACTCTCCAAGTATTCCTTTAGTATAATGGAATGCTCAATTGCCATTTTGATAGGTTTTGTCCTTCATTAAAAATAATTTTTGCCAAAGGCCTAGTCCCACTGTTGGATGCAGACCTGGCTCAGCTGTATGGGTAGGTTAAATGAGCAGTTGCCTAGCCTTATATGATGCCAAGGAGTCAGAATGGCAAATTCTCAAGTGTCAGATGTTTATTACTCTACATTATCTGCCTCCTAATACAATTGTATTATTTCCTGTCCAGTTAGAAAGTTAAGAGGGAAGTGCAGCAAATACTACTCTTGCCTACTGTAGGCAGTAAAGAAAATGATACTGATGTATTGCAAGAGCACAATGGCAAAATTCCTCTTTCTCTGTTTTGATCATATGAGAACAATACCAGCCACGCAGTAGGTCCAAGTCATCTGACGTAGCTCAGCGTGACTCATGGAAGAGCAGCAGTCTGTAATTACAGCAAGGGAGAGCAGAGCTTACTGACTTGCAGAAATAGGAACAAAGAGACAAAACCAGCCACTTTTCCAACATCATAAGCTCACATCTTTGGGGACCAGGGACAACCTGTCAGGGAGCATTAGCAAGGGGGCATGCCTGGGCTGTTTGACAAGAGGAGTAAAAGAAAAAATTGTCCATGCCTTTTACAATCCAGCACAAAGAATATATCTGTGAGTATTTTAACATGGATGATTAGTGTGTGGTGATTAGAAGTGATGTGGTGCTGCACCCTGGAGATGGTTTGTCTCAAATGAGGCTTTGGCTTCAGAGGAGGTGGGAAATCAATAGGGTACAAAAAATTGCTTTCTGTGGTTGTGCTCAATTGCTCTGAAAGATGCAGAAGGGTGAACTATGTTACTAGAACCATATCATTTTTAGGAGTCTCAAAGACATTAGCAGAAATACTATCTCTGAAATTCAGGGAATGCTGTCCTAAGCTGATTTGGGTCAGCGAAAGACGGTTCAAAACTTGGGCTTCTTTCTTGCCTTTCTGATTATATGATAGTGTGTAAATAAAGGACCCAGTTCATGATGTCAGATTTCTACTTTAATGTTGCAATATTATACAATTTAACTACCAGTGTATGCCGGCACAGCTTGGTATAGATTGTCTAGAAAGGGAGCTATTTTTTACAGGTAAAAGTGTGAAGCTTTTCAAGAAAAGGAAGGAGGAAAGGATCAAGTATCAAAAACATCTATATTTGCATCATAAATGTTGTAACTGACCTTACACGTAAAATCATTATTGGAACTTCTAGTCTAATATACATATGATAAAGTATGTGTTTGAGCTCTTTAGTGAATCCATTGTTTACAGGGAAGCCAAGTGATTAACATCTTTGCTTGTGTTGTTTTAGACTATCTGTGATAGATTAATTCTCCCAAAAATTTCCTCTGTTTTTGTGTTGCATTTAATTCCTTTGTGCACATTTCTCTATAAGCCATTTCAGACTGTATCAGCTGATATTCTTAAAACAGATCTTACATACAAATGTTTCTCTGAGTCTTGGAGAGATCTGACATAAAATGTCTTACATTCTCACTTCAGGAGGTCTGGATCTTTCAACTAAATTTAATAGCTATTTATGCCTTGAGAAGATCTTATCTAATGTACTATTGGTTCAGGGTCATTCATAGCCTCACTTATATTGAAACATGGACAGAGAGTGTAATTTGTTAATGTCATGAAGGATGAAGTTGGTTAGTAAGGGAAGTGTACACAATTTATAATAACACAAGTGTTTCCTTGCTAATCCCTTGGCAGGTTCATTATCTGTAGAGCCCCAGGCAATAGTTGGCCTATCGTGAGAGTGAAATTTAACCCACAGCATGAAATTAATCCTCAAAGACTTTTGTCTACTCTTTCTAAAAATAATAAATTCAAAGTGATTTTATAATTCTCCTGTCTAACTTTATGCAGAGGTGTTAAATTGGTATCTAAACTGTATGGCATATGTCAATCTATTGATTTATGTTTAGTTAACTAACGTGCAAGTGTATACCAAGCAAAATAAGGAATTTGAAGATGTGAATTAGTGGTGTGTTCATTGTTTCTTCCTGAAAACCTTTTTTCTTTGATAATACAGAAATTTCTATTCCTTGTAATTACAGAGAAGACAAGGAATATGTATATGTATATATGCGTGCATGTATAAAATCATTCAAATGATCATATCTGGATTTCCTAGAGCTTCTGGGTTTATATATGAAATAACTTGATGGGGTTTTTCACACCCTGACTTCTTTTGTAAAACTTCTTAGAAGTCTAATGAAGGCTTGTTGCTGGTAAACAAATGGATTTTTGGCTGAGTTTTGGAAAGTACTTCTTGAATCAGCTGTGTAAATACTGGGTAAATCAGCTGGGTTTTTTTCGGAAGGAGATTTCTTTTTCTTACATATGCAAAGTTCTCTCTACTAAGGAGACAACAGGTGAAAGTGATTTATTTCCGATTAATTCAGATTCTCCTCTACATTTTTTAGGATGTGATTCCTCACTCATAGCACAACCTAGTCTATAGGAGTAGATGAGCCGTTTTAGGTACTACTGTATCTATCTAGATACTATCTAGATAGAGGGTAAGGATTTTTCCCACTTTTAGCCATTATTTACCCCGTGTGTATATATATATATACCCAGTATATATATACCCAGCTAGACACTTTGCATATTTTGGTGCTTATCTTCTAGAGAATTTTTCCACTTCTGAAGGCAGCAAGTGATATTTAAGAGATGCTTGCAATTGACTGTTGAAGAGCTTCTTCAAGATATTAATTGAGACTCCACACAGTCATAGCCCTTGGAACGGAAACCGAATGACAAGTGAAGCAGGTCAAGTGCTTCTTAGTACACGGTCCTGACCCTGGGCAGGAAGTTTGCAGGCTACTTAGAGGCCATTATATGAGCAGATCTGGAAATACATTACTCTTCTGATCATCCCTCTTATTCTTCAGACATAATTTATAACAGTGTAGACATTGAACCATTCTCACTTCACATATTCCTTAAAAGAAAATTAGTTTCTCAAGTCATACTATATTTCCTCTGTGTATTTTAGGAAAGTTATTCTTGTGCACACATATACTCTAGTGGTGAGAAGGAAAACAACAGTTGCTGAAGTATGTTTAACAGAATAGCCAGCACAGGAGTGTCTTTGATGCTAAAAAAGACTTTAAGACATGTTAAAGATGCCACTTGATATTAGAGATGAGATGTGGTGTAAGTCTAGGAAACCTCTGAAAACTACATACCTTTTTCTAATATTTATTGCTCAGGATAAAAAGTCCTACAGAAGTGCCCCATATAAAGTTAAAACATAGATTTCTAATATATATTTTAAGCTGCTTTTGTTGTTAATGGAAGCTGATGGATTTAAGCATTATAATTTGATACAGTACGGTACAGTAAATTAATGCCATATAGTAATTCAGCTGTCATTTATGTCTACATTATCGCTATCCCTTCAATGCAGTAGTAGAGAGAGAAGGGAAATTTGCAGAATTGCAGTGCTTGGTAATAGGTGTTAGAGATGACAAGGAACGAGCAGAGGCAATGATAACATTACTCATATTTTGACCAATGACTACCTCAAGATTTTCTATCTGCTCAATATATAGTGTTTCTTCAGGACCACACTCTTCTCTCTCCCACCTATTTTCATAATTTTGCTCACTCCCTATACATCCATCAGTCATTCCCCTGTGATTGACTTTGCCTATTTGCCCTTTTCCCAGACCACAAGCTCATAGTGAAAACTTCTTGCAACAAAAGCAGCAGTGTTTGTCGATTGTGAGACTGCAGTTTCTGCTGCCAGTTCCAATGACAAGTTGGCATCTTGTGACCTCTAATAAATGACCTCTAATAAATTGGCAGGTGATAAGTCTCTTAGATGGTAGGCAGGATGGCTGTTTGCATTTTCAAGAGAGTCTTGAAACAGAAAAAGGCTAAAAATTCTCCCGCGCATGTAATGAAACTAAAGCTTCCTTTCTGCAGACCTTTAAGGTCAGCTTTATTCTTGGGAGGAGTTCAGGCCACAAGTTGGGCAAGCTGTAGATTTTTAACAAGGTTAATACCACTGTATTCTGCAACATTTAGGTACAGTAAGTCCTTCTCATACCTTAGTCGGGGCACCTTTTAGGCTCCATAACAGGGAACATTGAATCCTGGGGATCCTTGGATTCCTATTTACAAGCGCAGACTGTGTTGCACAAAGATTAGACCCACAATGGAGCAGCTGAACCTACTGCTAGCATTATGTCATATAGCAAACCAGTAGCACACACTATATGGCTAGCTTTTTGGAAGAATAGCATCATTTAGGAAGAAGATAAGTTATGCTATTCTTCTTCCAAAGAGCTAGCCATATTGTTGCTTCTCCCATTAGCTGGCATATGCACTAAGAAAAAGAGGGAGAGAGGTGGCATGTCTACATGTTGTACGCTTAGGGTTTTATTTATTGCAGTCATACTCAGTTTGGCATTAGACAACAAATAGCAATTTATGGACCAACAAAAGCATAATCCTGCTTGTGATATATGACATATATAGTAATTACCTATTAAATCTGTATAAGCATGCAGAAGCACTTTTTCCAACAGTCATTTTTCAACAGGCCCATTTTATTTATGAGTAGGCATTCAATAATTCAGTTAGTTTTATCTCTGAGTCAGTGTAGCACTATGAAGACTTGACTAAGTGGGTGTATGGAAGGGATGCTGAACATGGTAAGGAAACAAAGCAGTAGTCCCTGAGAAATACTGCATGGCAACATCAGAACTGCCTTTTCTTGTGCATGTTTTTCAGACCTCAGGCTCAATAGCTGAGTCGGATTGGCCATGTTAGCATAGTCTGCCTGCCTGCCTGTAGAAGAATGTGAGCAAAATGCCTTTAAAAGACTTCTGTGACTGTGAAAAATGAAAGGAGTTTTTCTAGCTGCTAACTGGTGGTTAGTGAAACAGTTTGTTTTCTGAGACAGACATCACGGTAACAGAACCTGAAGATACTTCCTTTTGAAGATTTTCTTTTTGAAATCAAAAGGAATCATTTACCATTTCTTTTTGGAAAAACAATCTTTAAAAGGCACAAGGCTGCAAACAAGCAGTAAAATCTGCTGAGAAGTATATCCTCTGGACTACTGTACTGCCTGCTACCCACAAAGGCTTTGCTGAAATCCTCTCTTTTTCAAAAGTTGCCTTGCTTTGTACCTTTAAAATTATCAGCACTTGGAAAAGTCTTGTTAAATCTGAAAGAAGTCCTGTTTTTCTTTAGACTTAACAATGTTTCAGATACTGATTAAAAAGGGAACTCTCCCTTTATTCCTGAAGTCAGTAAGAAATATTATGGAAAATTGCGTTAACTCTTGCAAATCCCTCTACAACTATAAAAGTACAAATGAGATCGTCCCTGCTGTTTCAGTCAGGCCTATGAACCTCAGAGCAATAGGATATTTATAAGAAAATTCCAGACATAGCAGTGGTGCCGTGATCCATATGACCCAAAGTTTCCAGTCTTTGTCTATCCTCCTGTCTTTAAGGAAAAACAGAGGGGCATAAAATGAAAACTTGGAAGATCACAAATCATTGTTATGACTCATTATAATGAATGATTTGTGCATTACTTTATGGAGTAGTTAGGTTAAGTTTGGGGAACAAAAAGAAACCTTCCTTTTTAATTTTCACTACTTTATGCCAATTTTCAAGCCACTGTCTTTCCTAAAATAGCAATGCTCTTTTTTCCACACTATCCTGGGTAACTAGTGAGTTTTTTCAGCTGGGAGAGTGTGTTGCGATATAAAGGTGCAGCCTTACACGGCTGTTGTCAAGAGCCTGTTAGTGTTTCCATTACAGCATTAAGTTTTATTTCCTGGTGTTTAAAACTGGACCATAAAATACTTGAAGTTGAACCTTGATAGTTTTCAAAAATATATTTACAAATAAGAAAAATAATCTCATTGGGTGGGGCTTTCTAGTTCTGCGAAAAAATAGTGTCCTGACAGCTTTATAGCAACCGTGATTCACAGTTTTGGATACTCAAAATTAGTCTTCTGGCCACAGCGTACAACCTGGATTTTAGAATCTCCTGAGTTTTGATTAGCGTTATTTTTTGTTGTTAACTATTAACAGTATAAGACTTATTAGAAAAATAAAAATAAATCTACTGAAGGCTGAAAATAGCTGCTGGTTTTCCACATTGAATTTGTGAGAACTCATCTTCTTGATTTTTGTAATATCTTCATACTGTGAATCAATAGGGTATATTCCCAGGTGTCAAAGGTTTCTATTCACTTCCTAGGATAAATTTTCATGTTACACAAAATTTGCTGAAAGTGTGGTTATGTATCTCTGGACTCTGAAAGACACTGGCAAGTTACGATTTCAACACACAGCAAACTTTCCTGAAACTTACGGGATTAAATTTTTGTTTTGCTTTTTACAGAGAGAAGTGCACTAATTCAGATAATTGTATTACAGAAAGCAAGAGTGTTCCAATATTGTACTAATTTTACTTTAAGTCACCACAGCAGAGAAAGTCATAGCACTTCAGAGGAAATTTCATCCTTAACTTGCCTTGTTATGCCCTACTGTATGTTAAGAATCGCTGAGGTCGCTCAGCACTGGCTGATAATGAATTCCATATAAGCTGTAATATTGGGGCACAGCTGGGTGGGTAAGAGTTGAGTTTCAGTCTTTAACTCAGAATTTCCTCGTTTTACTAGTTTCATTTCAAAAGGCAATGCTGCTTTAGGGGTGTACGTTTTCTGTCACTTAGCCATACAATTTGATAGAAAAAAGTCAGTTTTACATGGAAGCACCATATGCATAGTAGGTAATGTCCATGTTATGTATATTAGCTATTAGTCATTTTAAATGCTTTTCTGTTAATAAGAAAGGGCATGTGAGTTAAGGTTTTCAAACACAGGGTATTTAGCTCTACTTTTCAGTAGAGTAAGTCTGGTTGTATCCCTTCCAATATTTTCAAAATCTCAGCCACAATATATTAATGAAATTGTTTCCCTTTTAAATATTTTCCAGCACAAGCATGGGAGGTTGGGTGAACACTCAAAACTAACACTTCTTTCAGCAGCTCACAATTTTATTTTGGCCATTTTCCACTGAAAATGAATTTGGCTTTCTGTATTTGACCATTTCTTTCCTTTGGGAGAAAAGATATTTTTGGTTATCTTTCCTACTTTGACCGTAGGGAGCAAGTGTAATGAATATTTCATTGCAGTTTGCAAATTTTTGGTGCTAAATCATTTTAATACAAAAAAAAAAAAATCAGAGTACAGTGAGCTATGATGGGATTGATCTCATCAAAGAACTTAAAATGCTAATGAATACTGAAAAGTATCGAACAACCCTCCAAAAAATCCTCCCCTAAAATCTTCTTGCCAGAAAGCCGCAACAATTTTTCTGCCTTCTCAGAAGGAAAAGTGCTGTGTGATTACCATAGGGGACACTGAAATCAAACCTTTGTTGAGAAAACTATGTAGAAGTACTTGGCCCTTTCTATAGGAATTGCTGAATTAAAAAGTGACTTTTTCCTGTGGACTATAGATCTTAATTACATTTTCGTAAACCGGAAGAATTTTACAACAATGCTTACTGTTTGTATTTCAGGTATTGTCCGGTAATGACCAATAGTAATCACTCATTTGAAGCCTTCCTGTGACTTATCAGATACATGTTTTATTTTACAAAGCTGCACTAAGATTTACCTTTGCATCTTTTTAAAGTAATAGGGAATACCCTTACTTTTTAAAGGCAGCAAAATTATTCCTCTAGTCTGGTGTCGTTTAACTGATAGATGAAACTTTCATACTTACATTTAAATTTTTCAAAGACTCTACTTTGCAGACACTCAGTAATTGATTCACAGATGACAATAATGTCACGGGACACAAAAATGGCTCTACAGGGTTAGATTAAAGGTCCATCTAGTCCAGCAGAGAGAGGTCAAGAGAGGATAGACACTTTTGTAATAGAAGTTAAACTGATGTAAGAAACTGGACAGTCTTGAAGCAGAAAAATGTTACTGAAATCAGCCAAACCACATTCTCATTTTTCCCTGAATCGAGATGGGATACTGGGGCCTTCAGATAATATAATCTAATATCTGATTTCTTGTGAAATCTCTTCTAGTCACTAGCTTATATTCCTCATTGCTTTGTCTGTTGTTTCTCTATAAGCTGTTTTGAAGGAAAACATACAAGACTTTGTCCAAAACTAATGAAAACCAGACTTCTTCTGTTGATGTATTAGGCCACGAGTGACTACCCATATTTAAAATCATAAAAATAACTCCATCATCTCTGAAAATACAAAATTATTCCTTATGGTGCCATTTTCAATGATTTGTCCAGTTCAGATAAGGGGCAAAAAAATCCATAGATTTTGAGGCATTGTTTTTACTTAGGAAGTAGAGATTACAAGAGGTTTCAGCAATAAACTATCACTGGAAAAAAAAAAAAAAATGTTGTTTTTACCATTACTGGTTTCTGCAGATTCTTTCACCAGCATAACTAAGTGCTTTATACACAAGAAGATGTAGACAAAGAACAAAACCTATTACTTTTACAGTCAGCACTTCCTAGCCGGTCTTACCTTCATAAGATTGTTAAGATCACACGTATTGCACAATCTTTCACACAAAATATTGTGTGATCTTTCAAATATAACTGTCCTTTTATGATCATGGCTGTCATCTTACGTTGTGCTCAGAAGTTGTATCTGGGCAGCCAAAGCAAAGTGTCAAGGACAGAATTGTACCTTCGAGGTATCCACAACGCTGACAGGGAGGACGGCAGAC
>NW_009635293.1:23407-82292 GCF_000690535.1 Cariama cristata
GTCAGGACTTGTAGATAAGCTTTTCACAGAGAACATTAGAGTGATTTCTAAAGGATAATAAAAATATGTGCTGTTTGCAGGTCCATAACTGAGAGGAAAGGCTGGTACTTTGCGAGGACCTCGTAGAAGTCCACAGCTGCCAGTTGTATCTGGGACCTCAGAAACACAAGAGCATGACAGGACTTGGAGGCTGGGGGTTGAAGATAGGAAACGCTTGCTGTGCATGTGCAGTAGGTGGGGAGGACACCAGCTCAGAGCCTCATTCCATAGTTTCACCTTGCCGTGAAACTTGCAAGTGTTCTGCGTATTTTTAGCCTTGAAATAAAAGGGAACTTGCACAAAATTATAGCTATGAGTACGCATTATGTTTCTCTGAACAGTTTTTAGTGTGGAATGAAAAAAAAGGTAGTTTTTTACTAAATTTGTTGTTGTTGTTTTGAATTCCCCCTCCATGCACACACTCATTGATGGAATTAGATCATTAAAAGTATTTATGGTTTGAACTTATTTTCTGCTGTATTTCTTTCTTGGAAAGGCATTAAAATATTTGTATGTAACTGCTATGACTAGTTATTTTGGTGTTTTGTTAGCAAAATTACCAGAGTAGATTTGCATGAAACTGTTACATGGGTTAATTTGACCTGCTTCTGGTCGAGTTTATTTTTGCTAAATATTCTCTTCTAAAACTACATGTAAAGGAAGATTTCTTTCTGACTTTATAGCTACTGTATGTTTGTCCCATGCATATAATGGAAAGATTACTGCAGGAGAAAAAAGTAGAATAGTTCTTCATTAGAAGCTGACAAAATACAGCTTTCATTTTTAAACCACTTTTTTACACTCTTGGTATATATAGGACTGCTTTCTTTTTCCCACTGATATTTTTGATGGAATGGTGTACTGCTTAGCTTGAATATAAAAGCAAGAGAGAGAGGAAAGTCGTCTATAAAAGGAATAGGAAGTACAGGAAAGATGCATTTCTTTTTCTGATTACTGTACTTTGGTCTGGTCTAAGAATGGGACTCACATTTGGAGAACTGACCAAGAGTATCAGTGAAACATGTAAGATGTTTTGTCATATTTAGAACTTTGCTATTTCTCTATTCAATGATGCAGTTCATTCAGGGAAAATATTTTCAAAAAATTGTAAGCTCAGAGTAAGTCACACATGGGAAGTTCTCATCATCAAGACTGAAAGAGTTTTATGAGGGTTTAGATAAATTGCTTTTAGCTAACCTAAAGGGAGATGACAACTGATGGTGATTTTATTGGATTAAAATTTTGATCAAAATAGCTAATCTGTTCCATCTAAACTCTGCTGTAAATTGCCAAATCTATTGTTGATCTAACTCTAACTTTTACTGTGAATGTACTTCTTACTCAGATGTAGGTAAGTGTTTGCCTCTTTCTCATCCACTGGCACTGTTTCCTCTTTTTGCCCTACTTACATTTCATGGCAGTTTCTGAGATTTTTTTGTCAGAGACGAAATACAAGTTGCTGGATAACCAATCAGATAGGGAGAGGACAGAAGAACAGATCAGGAATGCAATAAGCTAGAGATCAGGTGTGTGGAATGGACAAATTTATGATTTGCAGTGTTTGATTAATACTTTAGTAACTGTGAGAATTCATCAGTTTGTGTTTGGTAATTTTTTATTTGACCATCATACCTGGTAGTTAATGTTCTAACTCACATAAATGTCATCTCTACAAAGAATTTTGAGTTTTCAGGGTATCGGGGTATTAAGGTAATATTATTGCTATTCCTTTCTTTCTTCTTCTTCAAAAAAAATCATGTTCCTCCAAAAGTCATAGAGGTAAATAAACTAACAAGCATCATGAATTCCAACAAAGTGGAATTCATTTAGATGAATTTTGAAATAATTTTTGGTAATGCTTCTCTACCCATGATTCTTGTGTGTTGTGTGTGAAGTAAATACCAACTGGATGAAAAATTCTGTGATTAGATGGGGGCAAATCTATGTCTACTATGGAGAATGATTGGAGTAAGTTCTGTTCTTTGCCTGTTCTCTATGTTACTACTTTACTGTATTTTTAGATGGGTTTTGCAGTTGAATAATCATCATAGCAATACTATAATACTTAAAATATGACCCCTGCACCAGCAAAATTTATATCTTTGGCTTGAAATAATTAGGTTTTTTGTTTTGACATCTAATATTCAGTTCTTCAACAGCTCATATGATTTACTGTTAAAATAAGTGACAGAATTATACTCTCAATTTAGTTATTATCCTGTAAGTAACATAAGCAACTCAAAGAACTTGAGCCAAGAAGTGAAATAAATTATATTCTGAAGGTCCATTTTGCAGTGCAAAGTTTTGCATGAAACCTAAGCATCAGCAGATAGCACTAACTAGTAGTAACACCTGAATAAATGTTTAAGTTAGCAAATCAAAATCTTTTTAAATTATAATGCAGTTATTTTTTATTATAAGCATGTGAACTGTTAAATAATGTGTATTTATATAAAGCTTCAGACTATACATTTTTTATCGACTTATGCTGGTAGGGGTGACTACAGCTAGGAGTGTCTGGAATCATGGGAATTATTGAAAGTGCAAAAAAGCTATAAATGTTTTCAGTTTTCCAAAGGCTGTACATTTATTTAAAAGTTGCTTTAAATTTAACATTGCACAGATAATTTAATTTGTTTTGTTATTATGCCACATAACTCTCTTCTTTTATTTATAACATCTAAACACCTGAGTACCTGAGGTTATTTGCTTTGGTACTGCGTAAGTCCCAATCATGGAGGGAAATGTTAGGAGCTTTATTCAAAATAGAGTAGAACATATGATAACATTCCTAGTTAGACATGTGAAGAGAAGGAAAATACAGCTAAGACTGCCGCTCGTTGGCAAGTACTGCAACATGGTATAAAGCCTGGTTCTCTGAGTCAGTGTTTTTCTTTCCCTCTGAACTTTGTGGTTGAGGAACTAGTCAGCAGCACTGCATAAAAGCAACAAGGCATTCTGGAATTTACACATGAGGGTATAGGCTTTGCAAACCCAGTGGCAAGGATTTGGTGAGTCTAGTCTGCTCCACATCACGTTGCGGTTGTCCTACATAGCTGGGATTTAACTGCTCACTCTCTACTTCAATTTTTAGATTTTAAGATGACTAAAACAATTTCAGCATGAATTGGAAATCTTTCTCTGGCCCAGATCAGTAAATAAAAGGGGGAGGGTTGCTAGGTAACATTGTGGTGAACAGACTTTGAACACTAAATACCTGGATACTGTAGTGGCAGACATCCACAAGATAACTTTGATGAGATGTTCAGCAAGCATGCACAAAAAATTTAGCAACTGATAGAGGGAGAGAGAAAAAAAATATTTTTTTTTTCAGAAAGCACACACATCTGCTTGTTCTCCTATAGTTATTGATTGTGTTAGAAAAGACTACTTAGAGAACTTTTGCAATAGGAAGGGGGGCAGGAAAGCATCCTGTGGACTGAGGGTTTTATAAAATTTGGAATAAAATACTGGCTATTATAAAACTAACAAGAACTGTAAATTGGGCATTGGAAACAGGTACGTGTGTTTACGTAGTCATTGCTCCACAATATGGTATATCACTTCTTAAATGGGAAGTGGTTCAGAGAACTGATGAAAGGACTCAAGCATCTTCTGCATTGTGGGATTTCAGGGTGAGCCAATTGAGAGTTATTGATCAAGGACTGTTATAACCATAAAAAATGCTCTCTGTCTTCGTATCAAGATAAGAATAGGTTTATTCATTTCACAAATAGTAGTTGTGGATAAGTTAAACTATTTTCATGGTTTTAGATCACATGCAAAGTTTTCAATGAAGATACTGCCTTTCGAACAGACCCCAGAACCTCAAATGGTTTTACATGGTTTCCACTTTTCGAGATCCTAACAATGTGTCTTCTGGGGTGAACAGGGAAGGCCACTGATGTTCTCTTCTTAAACAGTGTCAGGACACTTTTGTATCAAACAAAGCTACTGCAAAGGTACTGTTCAGTCAAAGGGGGCATAAAAGACCAAGCCCTGTGGGCTGCTGCTACAAGCCAGAAAGGGAGGTTATGAGATCCCCTGTGTCGTGGGAGCTGGAGGTGAGAACTGCGAGGAGGAGCCGAGAGGGCAGGCAGTAGGTGCCAGGGGCAGTCCCGGGTGGGAAGAGGTAACCTGGGTGCCAAAGTACCTCCCACTGCTCCGTGAGCATTCCCAGGGTGGGAGTGCTCAGTACCACAGCATTTTGTCCAGAAAGCAAAGAAGCAGGAAAATGTGAGAGGAGGAAAGTTAGCCTAGTGATCGTTTTCAGAGTGATAAAGCTCTCGGTAAACACATAACAAGTTGGAGTGTCCAGTGACTTCAGGTGCTTGTTGTATGCTAGTAGTGAGTAGCAGGTCATTCACCCCAGTCCTGGAAAAGCCTGTGTGCCAGTATGTCCGTTCAGCGTGTCTCCAAACACTGCCTGCACATTCTTCTTTTCAAAATTCAAAATAATAAATTGGATCAGAAGTTAATGCTCTGATTATATTTATAGGAGAATTTATCTTTTTGTTCTAGCAAAGCTAATAACATACAAGGCAGGCATCCAGCTTTCAAAAATGCATGAAATTCAGTGGTTTTAGAATGCTTTTAGAAAGGAATAGATTTGAAGCAGAGCAAGCCATTATGTATCCCCCAGTTGTGTTCATTCCTCTAAACAATCATTAAAAACAGGCCAGGTTGTTTTTTGAAGTGAATGCTTTCACTCTTCTGTATTATTAAGATTACTAATACAGGCTGCTGCTGCTGCTGCTACCGCCTCCAGAAAAACAAACATTTTTTCAGCTCTTCCCTGAGCTTCTTATAACAAGTGCTGGTGATCAATTAGCTAGTTCATTAAAAAGTTACACATGATTTTATTGAGGCAAGCAATTCTGAATCAAAGAACCCAATTCGCAGATCTAGGTTGAAGCACATAATTGGCATGTATTTTAGGATTGCTGTTAAAGCTATAAAAAAGATTTACTAGGGAAGGAATGGATCCAAAAACTCTAAAGGAAGGAATATGTTATTTGTGTTACAAATGGACTCATTTAATACTAAGGTCTTATCTACATTAAAACAAAAAACTGAAATAAATGTAAACCTTCTTTGATTTAACTTCTTTAGCAAGAAGTTATACTTCATCTGCTACAGATAAATTGCATATGGTATTATTGCATTTCTTCTGCTATGATTTTCATTATTGCTATCAAATACGTATTATAACACTGTGTTAACTGTGAAACACAATTGTATAAGTATGCTCACCATGTTGTTGAGATCCACAGCGAGTCTGGCATTAAATCCCCAGTTCTACAAACAGTTGTACATGCACAACTTAGTGGGTAACCTTACACACATGCTAGTAGGACATGCTTGAGCATTTGCAGGGTGAAACAGGGGGAAGGCACAGTATTCAGAGCTTGTTTTAGTAACAGTGATGCTTTGTTCTGGGTTTACAAGTGGGCCAAATCTTGAAACTTGAGGAAAAGAGTTTGGGTTAAGAAATCGTTATTTTTTAAATATTTGGGAAAAGTTATTTACTGGTGAGGTTTTGCTAGATTTCTTTAAGCAAAAGAAAGCCATTTTTGGTTTTGAACTGAGAGTTATAAATAATCAAGTCTTAAATATATTAAAATGTGCCTATTTTCTGTTATAATTTTGCCACAATGTAAAATCTTCTGTGGCTGATATTACTTGGACTTTGTGTGATGGCATTGAGGCATTTTTTTAACTCTTAGCCTTCCCAAGGGTTCTTTTCAGACAAAATGTTATGCATCAGCTCTTATTTGAGTGTAAACCTATTGAATAGCATTTTCCTCTCTGCCAACTTGGCAGCAAGTTCTCATGCTAATAAAAGAGGTTACCCCAGATAGAGATCCCAGATGTGCCTGAACTGCTTTTATTAGGACTATGGAGGGGCTCAGTGTTTCCTTCTAACTGTTCTCAAAAAAGGTGTAGGCTTGCCTTCATAATTGCCCGAAGAATTGTGTTACATCAGTGGAAATTTTCTCCTCAAAGTGAATAAAATGTTAGATGTGCTAGCACAGAACACAGCTTAGGAAATAACTGATATTCAAAACAATACCTTTTGCCACAATAGAAACCTTGATTTGACCCTGTTGAATATTGTCGAAAGGAAGAACATTGCTGTTTAACAATGAGTTAAAAATACATTTGTTTGTTACATATTCATGACATTCAGTATCACTATTAGAATAAGTTACAATAGATGTTTCTGAGAACAGCAACATACCTGTGGCATATGACATACTTGACTACAGTGTCAGTTATTCCTTGAAAGAGTTGAACACGATTTGTTGTGTAGAATTATTATTTTATTTAGTGATAAAGCCAATTTAGTGATTGCCTGGTATGGGGCTATGGTAAACTGGAATTGATAACATCGATTACTTTTTTTTTAGTGCTATGTAGAAATTAGCAGTTTGAAAAGAAGTTTTATTGCTAAAAATGTATTCAAAATTTCTCCATACTATTTAGTTGAATGTGTTGGCTGCAGTTTTAAAACAGCAAGAAATATGGTAATCTAACTGACATGATACTTAGTAAAATAATATAGTTTCTTAAACTCACTGTTGCTATCCATAAAACATAAATAATGAGATGTTTACAATATTAAATCGTAATCTTGATTTTCCTTTCAAGGCCACAAGCTTCCTGTTGAAATCTTTATTGTTGTCAAAAAGTGAATAGACAAAACAAGGTTTTAATTAAAATAATTAATTACTTGCTTTTGTTGTACGTCTTATTATTAAATTATGAAAAATGAATGGTGCTGTAATTTCTGGTCATGTCTCTGGTTGATTTTTATTGTAATTGTGTCAGATATAAAAAGAAACTGCACAGTGGATTAATTTCATCGTGAAACACATGATAGTATTCCATTTCAGATTTTCAAAAATAGGGTTTGACTCAAAGACTCCCATTAGTCTCAATGGGCTTTGGATCAAGCACAGGGTTAACAGCTTATTTTTCAAACAACTAGAAAGAGGTGTAAATGTCAAAGGTGATAGCTATACTGTGAGTTCCATAAACTACAGAAAAAGTTACTCTATTTTTCCTTAGTTTAACAGCTTCTATGAAAACAGTGTTAATAAGTATATTAGGAACAGTATATAATAATGAATCAGATATGTAAAAAACTCCTTTAAAACTCCTTTTATATAATAATTGGAAAGTTAAAAGTGACTTAAAATCCCTGACTTCTCATGCTGTGATGTAAATTATATTTTTTTTAGGTTCCAAATTCAAAGAGGGAAAACTGATCCGACTGGTTACAAGAGCCTGGGGGACTGTTTTAGGACTATTTTCCAACGAGAAGGGTAAGAGTATATGTTTTTAAAATTGTCAATTTTATGTGACCTTTTTTAATCACCCATTTTCCAGACATTAGATCCTCTTTATATTCCACCCTTTTTTGCAGTTGCCAGAATTTGGCAAACATGTAGTGTTATATAACGAGCACAATTTGAAACGTCTTAGCATTACTTACCCTCACAATACCAAATTTTGCTATTAGGTTAAGTTTAAAGACCAGAATGTGCAGCTGTGTAGGGACACCAGGGCAAACACTGCTTCAGTACTGGCAGCATCAGTGTAGTGCAGTATCTAGGCTCTTGTATATTCTTGTCCTGGTTTTCTGAACTAGCTCAGCCTGAGCCATGACCGGTTCAGTGAGGTACCTGTTTCCGAGCTCTGATGAACAGGCATTCCCAGTTAGCTGCAATAGACAGTGTTCCCAGGACCTGTATGAGCAAAATTCCACGGCTTTTCAGTTTGACAGAATATGGAAAAGGATTTATGGTCCTTACTCACCTGAATCGTACTATCTTCAGAAGGTACCACTGCTCTGAGCCTGAGCTCCTCTAAGGGACTTCCAGATCCAGAAAGGCATTTAAATACATGCTTAATTTTATGAGCAGTCCAGTTAAAGCCAGTGAATGTAATGGGACTGATCATATGCTTAAAGTTAAGCCTGTTATCCACAGGAGCTCTTCGGGAACTGGCCTTTAATCACGGTAACTCTAATCAGTAAATCCCAGTTTTGAGTAGCTAGCAAGCTTTCCATAAGAACTTTGTAAATACAATAGCAACCCATTTTTTGTCCATATATTCATCAAAATGGAACTGTTCTTATATATAGTAGCATAGATACCATGTATGGAGGCAGTATAGGTGCAATGAGGTGCGGACCTCTTGTGTCCACAAACTGTACTGGAAAAACAGAGGTGAGATGAGCGGTGAAAATTAAGAACTAGACACTGCAAGTTTTGTTTCTTGCAGTCAGGTTTAGCTAAGTTACACAATGTAAGTACATAGATATAGAACTGGGTGGTTTGAAATGCTAAAGTAGGGAGATGTAGAGAAGTTTCATTAAGGTGTTCAGAGAGGAAGTTGTTAGATTTGCCCTTATCAGTGGTAAATTCATTTTTGATTAAAGACTAATGTTGTGCATTATCACTGCAAGGCATTAAAAAGCTTAAAAGCTAAAAATATTTCACAAAAATGATAATCTGGGGCTTCTGGGGTTTTCTAAGCTGTGTATATGTTAATTTTTATTGCTTCTCAAAAGAAAACTACGTTTTCACAATAGGAAAGTATTAATATTTACAATCATGTCAAGCTATTTTTAAATACAGAACTATTTTCAATACTTACATGAGTGAGCATGAAAATGCTATTTATCTCATCCAAACGCACTGGTATTTTTATTTTGTTGAACTATTCACAAAATGTAAAATTAAGAATGGGTAGACATATCTGCAGAACGAGTCTAAATCAAGAGACAGCTTCCAAGTTAATTGATTTTATGATCTTATTTTATTGCCTATATGATTATATTGTGTAACTGGATATTTGTACAACCCATGTGTATAAAATAGTAGCAGGACACTGCAAACTTCGAAGTACCATACAGAATACAGTTCCCTTACTATTTATTGTTATTTGGAGGAGGGAAATAAGGAAACAAATATTCTCTGTTTCAGTTGTTTTACATGTTGTGATTTTCAAGTCCTTCTCAGAGACATAGCTATCATTTATTCTATGGATTTGACTCCATTATTATTTTCCCAGCATTCAGGCAGTGTGCTGCCTAACACCTATAAACTGTTTGTGGAGAAACGATGAAGGGTCTGAGCACAATAGTCATCTGTGAATGAACTGCAGAAGGGAGAGATGAAGATTGTTGGGTTGTTTGGGGTTTTTTTCTGTAGAATGCTTGTGCCGCAGTACTGGAACCAAACCAGAGTATTTTTTTATATTTATATCAAGGCATGACTCTTGAGCAGGAAAAGAAGATGATTACATTGAATTATTATAGATTTAAATTACAATTTAGCAGTGGACTACACCAAATTCCTGTTTGGCTAGAACTAATACAGAGTTTTACTTTCTGTTGCAAAAGCAGTCAATACTGATGTAAACAAAAAGCATATTCTGTGAATACCTATTTTTCTCCAGGAAGTTAGACAGAGGCAGAAGGTCACATTTAAACAGTCATCAGTAGTAAGCAGCAGGAAAAAAGGAGATGAATAATCTCAGATACAATATAATCTTAAATTTTGGCTGAAAAAAATGTAATCAACTAATCCTGAAAAACCTGTTTGACTCCATGAGTCTTGCATTCCCATCTGCACAAGTTGTCCCGTTTCTGGAATATGGTGATTATGACACTTGTGAGGGAAGTGAGAGAGGTGACTGTGAAGTATTTTAGTGGAAACCTTGAATCCTGATAACCCCCTCCTTGGGTGACCACAAAAAGATGCAGAAGAGAGCACCAAGGGCTTCACGTTTAGATACTAAGCAAACGAAAACAATTTATGAGGTGTTCAGATTCAGGTGTGTCAATCTGGGAGAAGGTTATAAGAAATTCATTCATGACCCATGTTTATTTCATATGGGCAATAAGAAATACCCGTGTTGGTGTGTAGCATTTTTAGACTGATTTTCTGAAATATGTAATTCAGTATACACTGACTATAAAGAGTCTAGGCTTCTCACCAGCACTCAGAATTCCCTACTGACATATGTGATTTTGTGTTAAGTTGACTACAAAATAAATTAAATAAAGGATCATAGTGGGAAAAGAAATGTTACTAATAGCCTGCTCCTGAAAATGTTTGTTTTCATTTGGGAATAGTGCTTATGCTCATTTGTACTGATATTTTCACTAGTGGCAACTATGGAGCTAGAATGTCAGAGCCCAGTTCAGACAAGACACTTCCTAATGGCTTAATTTTTTGACTTTGTTACGTTGAGGTTAACTATGCAGAATCAGCCTAGGAAGTACTTATTTTCATGAATACATATGCAAATGTTTCATTTACTGCAATGCCTCTTACTGAAAATTAACCAGTATTATGTTACTACAGTATCACAGTAACAATCTGATGATTTCATGGAAAGCTCCTTCATGACAAATAATGGCCAGGATTACTTTAACCATCCCTCTGATTTTCTCCTCATTATAATGAAAAGAACAGAGGAAATATTTCCAGTCTAACCACTAACAGAACACTGTCTTTTTCAAAGAATCTGAAGACTCCTTTATCTTCACAAAATACTAGAAATTTCTTAACAACAACAACAAAAAAAAAAAAACCACAGAAAAAAAAGCCCCACAAAAGCTCTCTTCCCCCAAACTTTGAGCGGCTCTTTAGATGGAAAATTTTCTCCGCAGGGAATTAAATTCTTCAAAGAAGAATCCATCCCTTGAACTCTTTTCTTGTCTTACAAGAAAATGGGAGCCACAAAACATAAAATTTAATTGAGACTCACTAAAGGAAGGCTCAGTCAAGCAGAGCATTAAAGGTCACATAGCTTTCTATTAAAGGGAGGCAAGAGTATTAACTTCAGGGCTTTTGCGAACTTGTGTTGGGAGCATCCAGTCGCTGCCAATTGCACGGGGGCTGCGGCGGCAAGAGTCCTCTCAGGTGGTGAGCAACCCCTGCGCAGCTGGATTCACTATGAGCCATGCGTCCGAGCTTCTCTGGTTTCGCTTATGAGATGATGCATGAATTGACATATCTTTGACAGCAGAGGTAAACCCACCAGGAGCATATCTGTTTATTGAGGAGTGACAGCTTTATAGCCAACATAAAAATAATCTGATGTTTATTGGGGAAAATGTTTGGATACAGGATTAACTGGAACCATTAATAAAGAAAACATTTCATTCTTTTTAGATCCTACAAATAAGAAGTTAGATTATGTCAAATGACCAATTTTTGTATCATCGTCATCTTGACTGCATTTGTATTCACTCACTTTTTCTTTGATAATGACTTAGGTTTGAATATGAAATGTAAGAATAAACCAACATTCTAGCTGAATGTATATGTTGCATTTATATTAAAGACACATGGTGTTGTGTCTCATATTAAGAATGGAAAATTATGCCCATCTGCACTGTCTTAATTTGGAGTTGCAGCATTAAAATGATGGATGCTGTTATTCGAGTCTGTAAACAACTTTGTTCTTATAAACTTGGATTTTCATGGGCTCATAATTTTAACAGTAAATGTTCTGGGTTACAGTTGGCTTTTTTTTGGTAGGCATTCAGTCAAGAAACCTGTTACTTTCTCATTCATTGGTTAACTTGCCTGAAATAGAAAGGGTAGCAGTGTCCTGGTTTCCAGTTTTATAACTCAACGCTTAAATAAGTTACAGTTTAAAGTGCTGTTAGCCTTTCTTAGAACTAGATCGTCCTGGGAAAGTGCAAAACACAATTGTCATTGATCATTTCAGACCTCATTACTTCTACTGAGTTATTTGATTATTTAAGTTGAATTTGGTTTGGGAAGGAGCAACTACCTCCATGTTTACACAGCCCAATAGCTTTGTAACTATTCCTGTCTTGTTCTCAGCGCCACCTTACCATTCTCTTGTGCCTATATTGTCTGTATGACCACACACCTTTTCTTTAATACGCGACACCCTGACTCATACATTAGTGGGATTAGGTTATAAAACTGCATAAAACTTTTCAGCTATGGGTGGAGTAGGTGGGGGAACAGCCAAGACTAAGCCAGGGCTGGGTGAGTGCAGAGTTGTCAGACAACATGCAGAAGCTGGAGGGTTCCTGTTTTCCGTGATATCAGCAGTCATTCATCAATTAAGGAATTTGATAGCACTGTCCTTTGTCCTGCCTCTATTCATCAGCTGTCTGTCATGGTAACAAGTGCTAGAGAGACTACAGCAGTCCTTTTGATGGCTGTCCCAGCTGGCTGCAGATAATACTCCACTGCCTCTAATTGCCAACAGGTCAGGGAAGGAGACTTGCAGGATTGCCAGCCCTGCAGGCAAGCACTGGCCTCTGGCACTCACCAGCAATCATCACCACCCATTCCTGGGGCCCAGCCTGGATGTGTGCTCTTCCAGCTGGGCTGAGGAGACCTGTCAAAAGGCTGCCAAATAAGTGTTATACAAGATACAAATACTTGGCTACCCTGCGCCTGAATCCTTCAATGAAATTGCCGACCAGAGAAGTGTGACATGGTCAGTCATGCCAAAAATCCCTTTTCCCAGCGAGCAGTTCTGAAGTGGAGATTCATTTCCACTTACTGGAGGCATAAATTCCTGTGGTATCAAAAGACCAGACTAGGCTCTACTTTAAGTGCTCTGAGGCAAGCAGAAATGGTAGATTAAGATGTTATTTCCCCTCACAGCTATCTGCCCCACTCTTTGGTTTCTTGTTAGCACTTCATACCAGGAGGAGCAGAAATTAACTGGGACCCATACTTGCTTGCTACCTTCAAGAATGTTGTTTTAGTAGAGACCCACCTGCGCTGCCAGTTTCAGAGACTGTGATCTTGCAAACTGAAGTACAGGCACCTTTTCTCTTCTGCCCCACTACAGAAACAGTAACTTCCACTTGAACACTGAGGAAGGTCAGCTAGAACTTGTACTTTAGAAATATCTATACATAGTTCCACCTCTTTTCCAGTCCTACCAGCCTGCCTCACACTTATGAGCTCATTAATACTTGTACAAACCTTGCTAAAATGAGACTGAAGATGCAAAAAAGTGCACTACAGTACCAAAATGTCTATCTGTATCTATCCTGATGCATCCCCATAGTATATTGCTAATTTTTCTCCTCTTTATCCCACACATTGTAGAATTATTCTGTGGGTCACATTATGCTACACTGGCATCTCCCTGCTATACTACTGTGTCTATTGCAGACTTCACTAAAAACCTGTGATTTAGAGTATTAGAAATAATTATCACATTCTTGTGTGAAATAATATCATCTGAAATGTAATTGCTGAATCGAGAACTGTAACTGAAATTGTGAAGAACAGTATATTGGCTTAAACGGTGAACCTGTGTGAAATCTGTTGGCTTTTGTGGGTAGAAATTAAAGTCTTTGTGCTGAATATTTGAACCCTTGTGCTTGCTTTGCATATCTTTAAAGAAGAAATGCTCAGCATTAGTAAAACTAGTATTTGCATACTTTCAGGGATATGTACATAATTAAAATTATCAACTGTTCAGTCTGTCCATTTACTTTTGGAAGTGAGTGATTCCACTTTCTTTACCATTTTTTCTGTTGGTTGTGACTTGGCTCTTAGAGGCAAACCGCAACACTCCTCAGCAAGCGCCTTCACGCTTGTGCAGTTTGGGAGACAGAGTTCACATGGCCCTGTGAGGAATGGAGCTCACAGATCTGCAGTGAAAGGAAAAAAGATGCCTTAGCGTAGACTTTAGGTGCCCCACGATAAAAGAATTTCAGAATTTCTTCTGGGTCATTAGCAAGAGTTCCTTCTTCATGATCCATGACACATGTATGCAGAGTAATAGGTCTGCTTTCCCTGTAACTGTTCTTGTGCCACTTACTCTGCCTTTGCCCCATGTCTTACTCTACAGAGACCTACATGCAATATCTGATCTTACTGTTTTCAGTTTCATTTGGTTGTCTGTAGTTTGTTTGGACTTGTGTCTTTAAAACCATCATTTTGGTTCTTACTCTGAATGGATGTTAGACCATAGACTTTAAATAAAGGTACAGCCTTGAGTAAAATCATCATTAAGACTGCTTTCAATATTAGAGAAGAGGAAGGTGGAAAATTTGACTGACAGAATTTTCCTGATGATTTACTTTAAGATTGTGATTTATATTATGCTCACAAGGTTTTAGATCAAATATGGCCACAAAGGAGACATCTTTTGTGTATCTATATGAAGGTGATGTGCATTCTGCTTTCTTTTGTAAATAAACATTCACATTTGATAATTCAATTTTGTCTCATTTCCCAATGAAGACAGCAGAAATCTCAGGAAATCCTGAGGCATCATTATGTTTTAAAATGTGTGTACATATGTATAGGCATGCTTATTTATAAAATGCTCATGCATGCTCTTAGTCTCTAAGTAGATAAAAATTAACCAGTTCATAATCCAGTGAAATTTTGCCAACAATCCCAAGTGACTGGATGCATTTCCAACACTAATCAGTCATGAAACAAAGATGATACTTGTTCTTTTATCCTGTAGGTCTCAAAACACTTCATAGAAGAAGGAAGTACCATTATCACAACTGTACAGATGGGGATGCTGAGGTGTAAACTGCCAGGGAGTCAAGTAGATCTGGACTGGAGCATGCACACAGGTGGTTCTCATGCAGCAGCCTGGTAGCATGTCATTTGTTTGCCCCATGGTAGCTTGTTGGATATTAGGAAGAGCTTCTTCACTGTAAGAGTCGTTAAGCATTGGAACAGGCTTCCCAGGGAGGTGGTGGACTCACCATCCCTGGAGGTGTTCAAAAAACATTTAGATGTGGCGCTTCGACACATGGTTTAGTGGGTTTAGTGGGCATGGTGGCATTGGGTAAAAGGTTGGACTTGTTGATCTTTGAGGTCTCTTCCAACCATAATGTTTCCATGTTAATATCAAAGCTCTGAGGAACATGTGCATTGGACATAAAATTGCATTCTTTGATACAGGCTCCTAATTCAGAAGGAGTCTGAAGACTTATTCAGCAATCAATTTTGTGGAGTAGTTTGTCTGAGGGCATACGTGGAGGTAGTGGCAGTTTTAAACCTAAAGCTGGATATCCTGACTTTAAGGCTAGTGCCCCGTTCAGTGGACTGCGCTGTCTCCAGATAGTAGTATTTACAGTGATGTTACTGTCATGAGGTTTTCATCATCCCCTTCAGGCAGGAATTCTCTGTTCCTGACTGGAGATTCCCTACCCCCATCTTCATATGTTAACACTTGAAAACATAAGAAATGGCTCTGGAATGTGAAAAACGTCTATTCCCAGTTTTATGTGCATAGCACTCTGAAGTACAATGAAGTTGTACTGGTGTAACTAAGGGCAGCATTCGGCTAACTGCATTTTTGTTGCTGATGGACACACAATTTACTTGCAAAATTTGAGCTGGTATATATGGCAACACAGTGAAAAAGGACACTCTTTTAGAGAGTCACTTCTCAGAATCATATGCTTTAAAGAGGAGACACATGCTTATTTATTTCCCATAGGAACAGAACACAATAAAATCATGTAAATCTTATAAGCCCCTTAGATATAAACAGGCCAGACCTTAACTGGCATTAGTCATTATCATTTGCTAAGGCCACTGGAGGTACACCTGTTCACATTGGGTAAGTGTTTGTTCTGTATTTTTTAAAGGTCCAAGTTTCAAATATTTTCATAATCAGATTGTTTTAATCTTAAAGTTATGATTTCTTGAGTGTCTCTATTTTCTACTAATTTAACATAAATAGAACACATTGTAGTATTAGTATGCATAGCAATAGGTCCTATGGGCCTCAGTTTGGAATCAGATGACTGCATTATAAGATGCTTAAACTTACAGTAGTAAGAAGATACCTACAAGAATTGTTTACGATCCATTTTAATCTTTCTACTCTAGTTAGCAAAAGATCAGCAGAACTTAAGTTTTTTGTCCTTATGATTTTAACATTCAAGAATATTTATCATTTTAACACATTAGGTTCCTTTTGGTTTCAAACATCTTGTTTAAATAGATCAATGTAGTAACTATGCTTCTAAAAAAACTCCTTTTAGTCCAGTGTATGGAAAATATCATACTATCCTGTGTCATCAGATTCTCTGAATGTGTTTATGTTCTCTGCATATAAAGAACATGTCTGCCAAATTTGGTAGCCCACGATGATGGCCATGAATTTTTCCCACTTCAGTAATTGGTTCAGCTTGAGGGGCTGCAGTATTTCATAGCTGTGACAGAGACATTCCCCAGTGCTCCAAGCAGAGGTTTGCACCTGGGGCCCTGGTGGGGACGTTTCTGCCCGGCACCATTCGCCCTTCTTCGAGCAGTGATGTGGTGCTGCATCTGAGCCCTGAAACCTCCCATGCCTTCAGGTGCAGTTCCTGCTGCGTGGAGTGGAAGGGTGCTCTGCAGGCAGCCTGTCACAAATAACTGGAACTATGAATGCAGATTCTTTGAGCGACCCTAAACCACTCATTTGCAACACAGACGAGCTGCTGAGCCGAGAGCCATCTAGAGTTAGAAAGCTGGGGAGAGCTCGCACACAGTGTGCCGTACATGTTGCCCTTCTCCAGGGCTTCCTTGACTCACCCAGGGCTGTACGAAAATTTCCCGCTAATGAGAAGCTTTCTGGTCAGAAACTGAGACCCCTCTGAGATTAGTCACAGCTAGGGCTGCATATCCTCTGAGCAAGGATTTAATGAACTAATGTTAAGGCTAAGTGGCCAAATTAAGCTTAAGTAATACTTTTGGATCATGCCGCTTTTTGGAGATCTGTCCCTACACAACTTGCTTGTTCAGAAATGGTATATATATATATATATAGTGCCATCAGAGTCTCCAGAACTGAAACCTGTATT
Organism: Cariama cristata; assembly: GCF_000690535.1. Classification (NCBI taxonomy): domain Eukaryota; kingdom Metazoa; phylum Chordata; class Aves; order Cariamiformes; family Cariamidae; genus Cariama; species Cariama cristata. The sequence goes on from NW_009635293.1 coordinate 40,293, forward strand.
TTAAAGGTGGGAAACTGATTCTAGCCCTGATGGAGGGGTGGGGAATCTCTCAAATCTAAGCCGGTGCAAGGCTGTCCTGCCCAGCTGCAGGCAGATAAAAAGATCTGAAATCTATCTGAAACCTCTTTCTTATCAAAGGTAATAGCTCTGAAATCTGATGATGACATTGTCAATAGTCAGCTGTCAGAATTAACTGTTTATCTGTTGTGTAAATCTAGCCATTAACATTTAACATTTCATAAGCACAATAGCAGATGCATCATGAGATGCAAAATTAATTGCAATTATGTGTTGTGTTTCTTTAAAAGGCAAATTGTTATTTTTAAATGTTACTTCTTTCTCCGTAATTTGGGCTTCTAGTAGCCATTAATTGTTAACCTATTCTTTAAAAGAAAAATTCCGTTGTATCAAGGGAAAAAACGGTGACCACAGAACAGATAAATCAGTTTTATGTCCTTAGAACAGCTGACTTTACGCTTTTATTACACTGTTTGAAAAAGCATCTTTTCATCTGGAAGGAATCAGCGTAAAATGTGATTGTCAACACAACAAAACCAGCTTTCTGTTTAAAATGGCTGCTCGTGAAGCTTAGAACTACAGTTTTGCCAGGATTTTCTTTACAGACTTTAGTTACTAGAACCAAGAGATTTTAGATGGGATGTTCACAGGAAATACCTGGCAGACAGTGTAAAATGCAAAGTAAAGCATTTTTATTTAAGTTGTAGGAAGCATGCATGTGAAAATGAGCAACAGTGTTTTAGGTCAAAAGCTTTCATTTTAAAGTAGAAGTTTATAAGTTGTAGTTTGAAGCGAGCAAGAGAAAAAATCCTCATTAATTTTTTCATGTCTTGACCTGACTAATCAGACAACATACATTTAGCATATTTCTTAGACTACATTTCATACTTATTTATAATGACACTATTATGCCTCTCTCTCATCTGCATGTCTTTACCTCATCTAGTTTAATTCTCTTCCCCGGTTACATCTGAAATCACACTCCTTTATGCCAATCTTTTTGATTACTATAGTCCTTAGTTGTTTATTTGTATATAAATATATAGGGAGCTCAATTTGAGCTCCTAAAATTTTTAAATCTCTGAAAAATGCAGATGAAGATCCTATGCAAAATAAAGTATTGCATTCAGTGATAAAACAATTGACTCCAGAAATAATTGAGCTTTATATTATGTACATTTGCTCATTATTTTAACTGTAAATTATGAAGATGTAGTAAGAGTACATTTACCTATTAGAACAGGTACAATTTTTTCAATAATCATAATTTCTTGATTTCAGGGTAGGTTAATTATACATTACTTATAATATTTTTACTTACAACTTTGTATTATGCCATAGTCTGAAAATATAGGTATCCTCAATTTTTTTTCCTAATAAATCACTTTGGTTTCTTTTTTAATGTTGGAAGATGAATAGCATTATGTAAGAAACTTCTAAAATACATCTTTGTTAGAAAGACAATCTTTCCCTGACAGGCTTCCTTTTCTTGAGTTGTAGAGCTGCCGTTGCAGCAGTAACTGCCAGGTATGCTGATCATTCATCTCTAACACCATTACCAACCACTCTTCTCTTTGCAATATTCTTTACTTAAGTTGAGTCTTCCTGTATATCATGCTTCACATTCTGGAAGAAATTTAGTATGCTGGATGTTGAGAATATCTATGCTTGACCATGGAGGAGACACTATTCCTCTAAAGCAATGCACCAACTTGAAATAAAACGGCAATGTAAATAACTATGAATATTTGATAGTTATGTAGATTTTCCATGGAATACATCTTAAATAAAACAAGGTAAAATGAGGAATTAGCATCAAGTATGGAAATATTTTAGAAGAATGTATTTCTGTATAATGCTAACTCATATTTCAGGGCACATTGCATTCCATATGACTCTAAGAATCAGTCTCTGAAAAATAATGTTTATTTTGCCTGTTATGCTATTTGCCTCTTCAGAGAAAATAAAATTCTAAATACATATGAGGTTGGTTTTTTAGTTTTCATGTTCTTTGCTTATGCAACTTTTCTTACAGCCTGCTGTGGTTCTTTACCCTATAAATAACAATGCTAAATTGAATGCCATAAAAATAATTTTATTTAATTATAAAAATGTCTACGTCAAGTGTAGTGCGTGTATAACACACTGCATCTCCTTACAGGAATGCATGCATGTAAGCACAGATAAAATGTACCGTTGCATTCTGTCTGTCCAGCATAGAAAGCCTCTTTCACAGTAAGCCAGCACACACTTCCTAGTAAATTTCTGAAGCTCTTGTGTGGCATACAGGGCAGTAACTCTGAAGCACTAGCTCCAGTTGCGAATACAATATCAATTCCCATGCTTTTTTTTTACAGCTAGTCTTCAGTGTTTGTGTATTTTTGCGTATTATGGCTTTGCCTGAACTTGCATATACACTGTTTTGTAGCTGACTATCATGCACTGGGTGTCTCAAGTACAGAATGATCTTTTAGGGTTTATTTTAATCTGATAAATGGAATTTTCTGTAATAAGTAAACACCTCTGCATCATAGGAATTTGGTAGCCAAACCCAATACATCTATTCATTGTTCTTTGTAGCAGTTGAACTCTACAGCAGGGACAAATACTTCTACACTCCTGATGCCTCCTAATCTAGATAGAGGCTCAGATGACTTACTGTTAAAACATTTCTTAATAAATCTCTTTTTTTTTCATTATTTGAATCACACATAAAATCCCACACAAAATAATTTTATATCCTGACTTAACAAAAGTCAAGTTATGATCAATGTACCTTCTTTTATTTGCAAAACCCCATTTTATAACAAATCTAATATTCCACTTACATCTTAAAGTGAAAATATACATTCAAATAGTTTTCTGTATAAAATACTTTATAATATCCAAAAATGTCTTAGATATTTTAAGAGCTCATTTTTTACAACACTTTTATTTGGAAATATCGTCTATCTCCAGTATGAATTACCATTTAGTATACAGGTAATATTTATTCTTTTTATTGCTACTGTGATTTAGAAGAATTCATTTTGTGAATAAAAGTAAAGTACTAACTAATTAGCATTTGAGCCTTTGTTTTAGTATATTCTCACATACTATGCCTTTACCTTTGAAAACACAAAATAGTATACTTGCATAATATTCAGGTTTTCATACGTTTATTGGGTCACAACATATTAAAGTATTTCATCTCAACTTTTTCATCTTTTCTTAATAAATGGGTAATTTAATTAAAATATCAAAACTAATATAGCTTTCCTTTGGGAAGTGTGTAAAAGGCAAACCAAAACTTTCAGTTACATTTGTAAAAATCCTGTGCAAATGAAATGTATTGTCATAATTTTGAGAAAAATAAAATGTCTCCATCAGTATTTCATCAGCTTATGTTAATAATTGCAAATAATTAATAGTTTTTCAAAGCTGTAATGTTATAAAAAGAAAAATAACTAGATTTTTGTACAAATTTTTGTACGCTTTCTCCAAAATTTTACAATAGTCATTTTGTCTAGTGTTACCTAAAGAAAAAGAGAAAAAGGCAATTTAATATATTCCTGAGAACAATTTTAGTGGTATAAAAAGTGAAAATTCGACTAGTGAGCAGTTCAATATAGGCGGAGTTAGCTGTCATTGCAAAATGCTGGGAATCAGTGGCAAGAAAGTTTTCCTCAGCATCCTGTTTGGGAAAATGCAGTTTTAGAAGTAGGTCTTTCTAAGTTACCATGAGGGAATGCTCGGAATTTTGTCTTTCTACCAAAAAGGATTAGTTTTCCCTTGATTGTCATCAGTTTGTTAGGTTGTCCTGCTATTTAAGCTATTAACGACTGGTGTGCTGCTTGGTCTCAGGTGATCCATAAAAAGGAATGAAGCCTTGGGAAGGTAAACCATCACCAGACTGGCTCGGTGTATCACCCTTCCATGACGGAAGCTCTTTGTTGAGAATTGTTGGCAATTGCAGCAGTTTCTAGCCAAAGATAAGAGCCAGCATTCTGGGATAATGCCCTCGATCACACACCTGATGACAGACTCCTGCATGCAAGTTTTTTCAGGTGCTATGTTTGCTCAGTAATCCTTCAGTGCCAATCTTTTCTAAATGGTGAGCAGGTCCCATCAGTAATGGACATCGGCCATTAAGCTTGTAATATTTGTCATATATCAGGTTACGTCTTTGTTACTGCAATGTGATGAATGGATGCTGTTATGCTTAGAGAAAATAAAGAAGTGCTATAAATTTAGCAGTCAGTACTAAAGGAGTTGCTACTTTAAGGGCCTGATTCACATCCTTCTGAAGTCAATGGAAAGTATTCTGTTGGCTACAGTCTTTATATCAGGCCTTTAATTTTCTTTTAATTTTAGTGTAACTCTTACTTTATGTCTTCATGTTTATGTTCTGCACAAATGTTTTGATTAATCATGGAGGCATACAGAGAGTTGATCACAGAACCTGACAGGTCACTCATGAAATAATCAGAAATGGGATTGGGGTGTTCAAAAATGCATACAGTATTCCTTGTAGCTGGTTTTTTTCATCATCCCAGTAACTCCTATACCGGATTTTGAAGTCTGTGCTCTGATTTTATGCTTTATTGGCTTGTTGGCATTATTATGGAAGTTACTCTGAATGAAGATAGAGTTTAAAAATTGTCAAGGACACTAGAATCTGTCCATGGCTAAAGGCTGAATTGTGTTTCATGCTGTTTGCAAATTTGGGGGGGAGTTCAGATAGTGCCCAAATAATTTATAGTTCATTAAAATTCTTTCTGGTGACATAAAGATAATGAATTTCCTTTTTATATTCTGGGATATAAGTAAACCTAATACATATGAAAAATAAGGCACTGTTTTGAGGGATAAGCCATACAAGTGTTAGCCTTTGTTACTAGCCTTGTATGCACAGCAGTTTAAGCCAACGAGTTGCTACTAAAATGTTAATTCTAGCAACATCCATAAAAATTCTGTACAACTGTTTACTTACTAGCTAGTATGTTTGCTGTAGCTACTCCAATTTCAAATGACATAATAGATATCCTGCTTCTGGGAGACAGACTATCATCTTACCATAATATAGACGGCGATATGTGCTGCTTAAATCTATACACTTGTTTTTAAATTATAATTAATCTCCTCAAGTTCAACCTGTAATTGCTATACAACTCTCATTTTCATACTCAAGCTAGTGATAGTATTATATAAAGATTTACTCATTCCTGTTGTTTTTTAAATGTTGGTGCTCTCCTTTGTGCTACCAGTGAGATGACCTAAATCATATATAAAAAGGAAAATGAGCGTACATGTTGCAAAAAAATAAGAAAAGTCAGTCAGGAGAAATACATTGAAACTTGTATATTTTGGGATGTAATGTTGAGAGTGAAATGCATTCTTAGCAGATATTTGACGTAGAAAGGGTCTGGGGAACTGTGGTAGTTGCAAAAAGAGAAGCAAAAAGAGAAGGAAAGAAGATGACACAAAGACAGGAGTGGAAGAATAAAAAAATTTCCAAAACTGTGAAAGGGTACAGCATACAACTGGCATGTATCCTTTTTGGTTTATGTAAGCAATAGTATTTGGTTTTCAGTAGAGGAAAAGAGCAAATTTGAATCCAAACGACTCAAAGTTTGCAGATCCTGGTTCTTATTGCTTAGATTATACAAATACTTTAAAATTCTATTTTTCAAAAAAATAAATCCAGGATCTTTGACCACTGTAAGTGGCTGCTACTTATCTATTTCTTAGGACCTTCCTTGATTCCTTCTGTGCCAGTTAAGTTATTTCATTCAAAATGACGCTCATATTGCCTTCCAGAGCATAGCATGTAAATTCGCTTCTGTCCTGCTGTGTGATCATTATACTCTACAGTGCCGTAGGCTCTATATAAACAGTACACTATTTCCACATTCATTAGTGACCTGCAAAATTACAGATTATTTGCCAAGTTCTTCTGTGCTACCTTTCTAAGTCTTTGGGTATATTACCTAAACCTGTGTTTAAGAGAACATATTAAATTACACACTTCTTAATTTTACAATTGCCCTACGTTTTACGATATCCAGCACGGAAAGCAGAATTAAGACACCTATAATTCTGTCATGTAAGTAATATGCATGTATTGTGCCAACAGGTGTCTAACAGGCATTTCTACAAGTCTACATGGGAATTGTATGAAATTTGAATTCATATAAAATTGTGTAGACAGTACCTGAAATATATGGGCTTGTCATCACCTGTTATACTATTTTCTTAATTTGTTTCTTTTTTTTTCAATTGCAATTCTTTTCATTTGTGAAGGGTCTTGTTCTTAATCTTAGATTGCGTTTTCATTGTCATAGAAAATGTTGCAGATAGCAATGGTGAAATGTGGGGATGTCCGATAGCGTTCCAGCTAGCCTTGGATGTCTACATTTCCTACCTTAACTGATGCATGACCAAAGCTTCTACTTCTGTGATTCATCTGAGACCACTTTATAAACACCTGTGAATAGAAATTCTCTCACTGGAAGAAGTTAGTTAAAAAACAGTTATATAAGTATATGTGTAACTATAACAGAAATATCTAAATGCCACTGCTTGCCCATCACTGAAAAACAGCTGAACGAAGAATTCTGTTAGCCCTCAGGGTTTGCTACTGACTTCATATGTGTGCCTGACAGTCATTTCATCAGAAAAGAAACTAAATTAAGCACCTGTTTGTGTTTAACAGGACTTTGAAATTCTTAAACATGTAGGAAAAGATCTGCTTTGTCCTTAGAGCCAACTACAAATCTTGCATAGCAGCCTACCAAAGACCACCCTAAATAAAGGACACAAATGATAAAGCTGGCCAAACCAGTGTGGGGAGAAAGATGTGGCTACTATAGGCTACTATTTTTCCAAACTGTGGTTATTCTTCTTTTAATTTAAAAAATCAGAATTAACTGGAATTAAACTACTCTTTCTGGACTATACCAGAAAGTTTGGATTTGATACTCGTGAGACAATAAAAAATGCCATGTCCAGAAAAAGATATTATCACTTAAGTCTAAATCTCTTATTGTAAGAAAGCTCATGCACTTGCCAGGTGGAGACACCTGATAGACTCAATCCACTTCTAGGCATTTCCAGACCATGCCTAAAACACACCGATATGATTGGGCTCCTCATAAAATACAGTTGTATCTGCTACTTTGTTTTTAAGAAATAATAGCCTCTGAAAGATATTTTCCTTTCTACAATGGCTTAAAGAGCTTGCTTAGGAACTGGAGATTCCTCCTTCTTCTGTACCCACAGGAACCCAGACCCTTAGCTCCCACTTGCTGGAGCATGGTCTAACCACCATTTTACAGCGTCTTTTGATAGTCATAGAAGAGGGAGAGTAGAGATGGGAATATTCGTTTTACGTTTCTGTTGCTACTGTGTACTTCAGAACATATCAGTCCAGAAAGCATGGCCTGTGACTCAGTGATAGTCCATCTGGATGGAGTCATGGCTTCTAATTCTTTTCCTTAAACTCTTTATGACAATGAGTTTATTTAAAAAAAAAAAAATTCCCTTGCAGATGTGGAAGAGGGCAATCGAACCTGACTTTCTAGTTAAGAGAGGTAACCAATTCTTCCTACCATTTCCCCTGCAAAATAGTAGGTGTTTATCTTCTTGACTGTCTGTTTTTGAGGGTTGACTGTGAACCGTGAATCATAAATGAAGGAAAGTACTCCCCACTAGGCCACTTACGCAGCAGTAAGAGGTGGGCTATTAAAGCTTCTGTAGTTGCAGTCAAGTGGCTGCTCTGCAGAGTGAATCTGAGTCTTGCAGTACCCCATACTGGGAGGCTTATTCTTTGCAACACCATCTCTGTTCATGAAACCCAGTTCTCTCTGCTTGTGTGAAATAGTTGTCTGTTAGCTTGAACCTGTGGAGTTTCATCAACCTGCTTCTCATCCAGCGTAGCAACACGTCAGGTGCCTGGGGTCACAACACCTTCAGCTGTTGCAGCATCCTGAACTAGACATTCAGTCCTCACTTCTCTCTCTAACGTCACCAACCTGCCCTGGGAGGTTGGTCACTATAAAAGCTCAAGCATGTAACTAAGCATGTCTACCTAAAGCTGTATAGGGCAGGTGTTGTGATCAGAAAGCAGGCAGAATGTCTTGCCACAGGCCGCCTGCTTTGAGAGGCTACAGTGTGTTATGATATATTCTCCTATTAAAAGTTTCAACTTTGGACTCAGATTCCCCATAACTGAATAATGAAGCACATGAAGTTTGTAGCAGAGCACAGTGCGTCAAGTCTGTAAGTGCTGAAGGGGGTGTCCCAGAGTAGTGGGACTTGACAGGGGAGAGTCCTGGAAACCAACATTGTGGGACTGCAGGAGTTGACGGTGGGGACTGCAACATTGGGGGGAGTGTTTACAGCCCCTGAAGAGGAATTTCTGGTTTTGCTGGGAAAGAAAACATGCCGTAAAAGCGGATCTGCACGCAGGGATAGCACTTACTGCAGAAGTGAAGAGTGGTGCCTCTTGCCAAGTTTTTATAGATGTTGTTGAGGCAGGGCAACAGCATCTCTGCTTATTTTGCTAGCACGCAAATGCAGCCTGGCATGGTCTTAGAAGGTTACTTATGGGGCTTTAGTTCTCCCATTAGCATCCCTCGGGGCCATGCTGGCTCTTGTGCAGCATAATGGGCCTGTTCCACTGCTGCACAACTTGACCTGATTCCATCAGGGCTGCGTCTGCTGCTGTACTTTTGCTGAAGTGCATAATATGTGTCTACAAAACCATTAACCTACTATTTTATTGTTCTGAAATAGAGAAAGTGCCAGTTACCTCAGACTTCACTGAAGTTAGGCTCAGAGGCATCTGTTTTGGAGTCTTGTAGGCACTGAGTAGTAAACTGGAATAAAAGAAATTTATTCTAGTTAATTTCTGTTTCCTGTTTTTTCATGTTTGACCTGACTTATGGAGAACAATTAAATTTAAAACAGACATTTATGATGGATCCAATCTAGTTGTAACTACTTTTTGGAACAGTTTGATCTTTTACTGTAACTTGCTTATATTTATATTTGTGTTTCATTATTGGAAAAAGGACTTCAGACATGCCTGATAAGAGCATGATCATTAGTGTCTTGAGTACTGACTGGAAAAGCATTCAATTAATGGGAAAAAAGAGTATGAGAAACATTGAACATTTCTTTAATTGATTATTTATGCATTTTTCACTGGAAGCTAACCACAATCTTTTTTCAAAAATATTTTGTTCTGAGTTTTATTTGTTTAGCTGCAGGATTTCCTTAGGCATCTAGATTTTGAATGAGATATTTAACTTAGACCATGTATTGCCAGGGATGACTACATCAGTTACTGAGGGACAACTGAAATTTTAAGTCAAGATAATTGAAAAAAAAGAGAGACGGGAATAAGCACGCTCATTGCCCATTCCTGTGGAAAGGGGAGTTATACACAAAAGGCAAATACTCAGAGCTGGTCACAAATGAGGACTGAGTATTCACCAGCTTCCTGACTCACAGTAGAAGTATTTAATCTAGAACCCAATACAATATTTATAAAAATAGTGTTCCATTACTAACTACACTAAAACACTATTTTTATTAATATTTTAAGATATATCTTTCTTTTTAAAATGCAGCTAATATTGTTCTTCATGATCTTGAACTGTAATGTCATTACATTCCCACAGGGACATTCCTCCAACTGGAGGAATATATATTTTACTGTAAAGAGATAAACTATTATTGCTTACAGAATTATGAACTGCATGTTCTTCTGATTAGTAATTCTTAAAACAGGGTGCTCTGAACAGACACCAAAAGGATATCCAAAAGATACAGCTTCTCATTTACAGTCCAAACATTCCTCCTGAAATCCCAGAAAAGAAAGATTCCTTTAAATATTCCCAGTAGTCTAGGAGTAAATCACTGTAAATCTCACAGACTTCAACGACTGGAATAGAAAGAGTCCTGAGGTCACACCTGAAACAGAGTTTTAGGGAGTAACATATTGCATTACTAGATGAGTCACTAGGCCAGCTGTGTTTATATAGATTGTGCAATTAAAAGTTGGTGATCTTTCTCCTGATAACAATGGGGTATGCTGTACTCTGAATTCACGAGTCACACAGAGAAAAATCCACTGTTTGGCTGTTATCCAAAAACGACAATGACAAGTACGTGAGCAAGTGGTGATTTGTCTTGCTCAGTCTCTGGAAGACTCTTTTTTTTTTTTTTTTTTTTTCAGTTTTGTTATTTACTGAGTAATAGAAATGTTGGGCAATAATCAAGTGTAGAGAGCTGACGGTATTAATATAGCATTGATGGACTGGAAACCAGATGGTCTGTCAGATAATGAAGTATTATCTGGCAAGAGATTGTTCCTGAAAGCCAACATCCTCACCTATTTAGCACTCTGGAATGTCAAGATATCAGTTACCACATTCATGAGGTGGTATGTGTTGTACTTTAGAAACCATCCCTAGAAGAACCTTTTTAATTCAAAATTACTGCCTGATGAGAGGGTAAAAGTGCCATTATTATAGCACAGCTGGATGAGGATAATATACAGCAAGATGTGAACCATACATCAAAAATCAAGTTAAAGAGGAAAACATAATAGGCTACATCCTGATTTCTGTCTAACCAAAGCCATAGTTTCATAGATATTTTAAACCAGCAGTGCCACCCGAAGAAGCGGTGGTGTATGCTGTGTGCCCAGAGCTTTATGCTCCTGGTTTTGTGCCACACTCTCCTTTGTGCCAGCACATGCTCTTCTGCACCTGATCAGGAGTCATGGATGTTGGAAAAATAATCAGGTTAATACTAACGTGGCCATTAAAAAAGAAATGTGTTGGTAATCCAGAAGGGTTCCCCGGGCTGGCTCATCACATAGGCACACAGTCCTTTTGCCAGTGGAAAGGAAGGGATCACATGGAGGCAAGACAGAGTGACTGGGAAAGGAAGAAGGAAGATGAGGGAGGTGAGATTATTTCCCCCTTGACAGCAGGGCTAGTTTATGCCAAATGTGGGTGAAACCAGAATTCAGGAACAGCCAGGGCTATCGGAGGCAAATACGGTAAATCCCAGTTGCTGCAGTTGCCACCTGGGAAGACGGAGCAGAGAACACAAAAGGCATAGGCAGCTGGAAGTCTGGTGGGGGCAGTGCCCAGGCTTTGCAGATACTCCCTGGAGACCAAAATGTCTCACTGTGACTGTGATTATAGCATAAAGTGGAATGCAAAATTAAGAAAAAACAACATGAAGTAGATGGAGAGGTTTATGACAAAGATGACAGAAAATTGGTAAGGCTATTATCAGTAGGACTGTAGTTTACAACTTCGGCTTTAATTCAACAAGACGTTTTCACTGCCTTCATGATTACTCAATTGAAAACTAGCTGGCCACATGGTATTAGCTCTTTAACTCCTATCCATTCAAGATAGTTAATATTTTCATAAGCCATTTGCTGTAATCAAGACTAGGAAGGCCTTTGCCCACACGAAGGAGGAAAAGGGGTACATGTTACTATTGGATGGAAAGAAAATAGTTATGATATAATCTGTCAAGATATGTAATAAATAACTGATAACTGCTCTTTAAGAGTAGAAATGTTTTTCCATCGTTGGCATTATTTGTTTGCAACACCTAGAAAATAGTTTACCTAGAAAACGTAAATCAGATAAAAGGGCTTCCTGTCCATACTTACAGTGCTATAACATTCAGTACTGATTATATAAATAATTTCTTGAAAAAGTCTGTCCCACTCAGCAAACTGATGTACAGAATGGAGCTTCAAATGGGCTAAAGTGGATTTGTGATATCACTGGGACCAGTTATCTTGGCAGGGTGAATTTTCTGTCTGCCAGGCAGATGATAGAATTCAGAATTTCCCTGATGTGAAATTAATACTCTCACGCACTTTAAATACATATGATGAAATATTATCAGTTAAAGTCTCTTTTTTCCTCAAGCTTGGTTTGGGAATGCTTCAAAGCCATTGTTATCTCTAGAATCAAATGTATAATTCAACCCAGCCCTTAATATTTTTCAATCAAGTAGGGAATAATAATTAAAAGTGGGAAGAGTTTCAATTAAATATAAAAAAAGAAACCGCATACAGAAAGTAGAAATTAAAATAAACATTTAAAATCAGTATTGATTTTTTTTCCCTGTGAACCTTTAATGAATTTGTAAATGTTTCAATAGACACAAAAACTGGTGGGGCAGTAAATGAGAACAGATTATTGTTTTAGAATGACATGCAATTTCATGCAACTAAAGGCGTTTTCATATGGCCAAATACAAAGTAATTCAAGGGGGAATCAAAATTGAGATTAAACGTGCTATATCAACAATGCAGAGAACATTGTCTTAGGAAGCAGTAACACTGAAAGAATTAGTTGTTAGAGATAATTACATCAACATGAACTCATAGGACCATAACATAGCAAAAAAGGACCATGCAATCCTAAAGCATACAAAAAGAAAAGTGCTATGTGCAACTAAGAAATAGTAAGGAAGTACAGAATCTTACCTCTGTATATAACTTTGGTAACACAACTGATAAAATACTGAATTAAATCAACACTTCAAAGAAAATACAGAGATACTGAAGAAAATTGAGAGCGCCGCAAAACTATCTTGGGAGGAAAATAAGCCTTGTGTCATAAAATTGAAGGGGCTATGTTTTTCTGGTTGTGAAAGAGAATATTGAAAAGTTACTTGATTGCTATGTATAGATAAATTTTTCACCTATGGAAGATGTTTTCTGGCACCTGTGAGTTCAAGAGTTTTCAGCCTGGCTCACCACAACCAGTATCTGGAATCTGGATGTAGAAAAAGACTAGATCATCTGGAGGGCTTTTGCTGGAGAGCCATTACTTAAGTCTTTCTAAATATTATTTAATGGAGTTTCTAGATGACAACTTGTATCAGTAAAGTGATGTATCCTAAAGAGTCCCTCATGAGTTTGTAGTCTAGTCTCATAACTCATCCCCTGTCTTATGTTAAGCTTTGAGAACAGGAAATCTTGCACTGCCCTAAACATACTATAACACTTGGAGGTTTGCATTATAGTAATGACTGTACTTACATCATGCTTCAGAGCTTCAGCAAGTCACTGTCAGGGATCAAGAGGGATTATTTTTTCTTAATGCACAATTGACTAGATGCATGATAGAAAGGGTTTTTTCCTTCCTTTTAAGCATGATTGGATACAGATGAAGATATGATAGCATGGATTAGTCCTTCGAGGTAAAAAGGAAATCCATCAGGGAGGGGATAGTTTATTTTTGGAGTCTCAGAGTCTTACCTATTTACAGTTCAGGGGTAAGGAAGGATTTTCTGCTTCAGTCTGGTAAGGAATATCATAAATTTCCTGTTCCAGGCATTGTCTCTGGCTCTTTCTGGCCATTCTTTGTGCTCCCCCTAGCCTACTGCTCAGATTCCCTTCCTTCAAGACCAGAGTTGTCATTAATCTGTGTGAGAACAAATACAGCAAAGTGAAAGGTCTTTTTATCCCTAATGAGCATCCCTTCAGTCAGCCTGAACAGAGTTTCAAACCATAAATGCTCTAGTTAGGCATCCATCATGGGTTTAACATTTTAGCGTCTTTTGCTCTCATCCTGTCATCTCCACATACATTTATTTATTTATTTATTTCATATTTCCATTCCAGAAAAACTTTTGCTGTTCCCAGCATTTCCTTTTTTGAATTCCTTTCTCCACTGTTCAGTGATCTGGTGTACAATGCAGTTTTACTGATAATTGCATTAGCACAAATAAGCATGGAAAACTGTGGTATGGAGATGGTATGAACATCTGGGGAAAGCTTTGTTAGGAAGGTGTATGCATTTCTTAAACCAGGTACCTCACTGAAGACTGTTTGCTCTGTAACAAGCAATTACTAAATGCAGCCATTTGTGCACTTATTAAATGTGTTTTAAATCTCTCTGACCTACTTCTTATCATAGATCCTCCCTCCTATGGTAGGCATCCTTATGCTCTCCTCTCCAAGCTGCACTACCAACATATACAGGTTGTCCAGTTCTTCACACTTCTTGCTTATTATTGCTCATCCTTGCTATATCTCCAAATGATCCTCTTGGCATACTGCATTTTCTTCTGTAAAATTACTTTCAAAGCCTCTTCTGAGGCTGAAAAATCACTATAGGCTAGCTCGTTGTAAACCCAGCATAAGCCTCCTTCAGTTAAGAATTTAGCGTTTAATTCAGATTAGGATTTAGGTTGAGATATAGATGAGGTCTTACTCTGTCCAGTGATTCACTTTGCCAATCCAACAAGCACATACAACAAGAACTGCTTAGTGACTCAGCAAATAACAGAACAAATTTAGTTTATTCCTCTGGTGGCTTAGTCAGTGATGTGTTACACTACTGGAAAGAAACCTGGTGCTAGTATTTTTTTTATTATTTTTTTGTTTTGTTTTTAAAGCAAAGGTTTGGATCAAGTCCAGGCAATTATAACATATTGATTTAATCCTAACCAGTTGGCACAAATACTTCAGGATCTGGGGAGTAAGAGACTGTTTCTTCCAAACCGTTCATTCTCACAGGCATTCTTTGTACCAAGTAATAGTTTTAGTCTATTATTTTAAAACAAATAACTGAATCTTAGATTACACTATAATGTCATTAAAATAATTTTGACACAAAAGTTGACTATGCACAAATGGCAGATGCATGATAGTGCTCCACTTTTTTAATCTTTATTTTTACCTTAGAAGATAAGAATTAATGATTACTGTCCCTGGTCCTTTGTTGCAAGATTATTCTCTTCAACTCTTGTAGCCTAGGCTTTGTATGCCGTTCTCAAATTTTTCAGTGAGAGTAGACCAGTTTCACATTGCATCAGTCCATCCACTTCCAAGAAAATGTTTCCAAAGGCTGTGTGTACTTCTGAAAACATGAAGACTGAGGCAGCAGTGTTTTCTTTAATAACTGATTCAAATAAAATGTTAGCGATTAGAATCTGTGTGGTTTTACTCGATTTGGGCATATCCCACAGAAGATTTAAAAAAAAAAAAAAAATTACCAAAAGATCATCCATTACCAGTGGGTAATTTCCTGGACACTGAAATGTAAAAGATCCAAGAACATTCTGCAGCTCCTCACAATTCTGTATGTGTGGAATTGTGCACAGCTACAGATGTTTCCACTGCCGCAGAATTCACTAAAAACTGCCAGGGAATTTGGCCCAGATGTGCTATAGGATTACAATGACCCTGGTAATAGTGAAACTTTAAGCAGCAAACACCAGATGTCCAGTAAAATGGTTAAAACTGAGATCCAAAGCATTTTTTTTACCACATCATCACAAACAAGTATGGAGTGAATAAGCTGAAAATCTCAAGTAATACTTCATTATTCGTCATCTCTAAGATGATTCTATGTGCTTGACTTGTGAAGTAGTGCCATTCAAGTATAATGTCTCATAGGAAGGCTGCGTTCCCAGAGGCTTAAATAATTTTGAAAAATGAATAAATTAGACAGGTATATACATACTTAATACAAGGTTGTATTTTTCTCCTTAACTCCTTTCTCCACTCATTTTGCTTGAAAAGTGGTCTGGCTGTGTGTGTGCTGTGCTGCTACCTTAGCATAGCTTGCCCGCAGACAGGATAAGTGAGCTGCTCTTAGTGCCAGCTAATGTAGTTCTGCTTTAGCTCAAATGGTAGCAGACTTGAGCTGCGGTACCAGGGCTCCGTGCACTGCTACATTCTGTGTCTGTATGCGTGGTAAATGTACTTTTCCTACAAAGTACAAGTATTCATTACATTATGAGGCACTGTTTTATACTTTGTGGTTTCCAAGGGGTCCATGTGTAGGGCAGACCCCAGAGATGATGGAAAACATTACATTTCTTTTTCCACTCTCTATTGATTATTTATGATTTTTTATATCCTCAAGTGTAAGTTTTATACGTTCATTATCAGAATGTACATTTAGCCATTTTTTAAGTGTCTCTAAACCAAAAATCATTTCTGTTACAAACCCTAAATCAAAATGTACAATGTTATTCATGGAAGCCTGGTTGTGTTTGGCAGTAGTATAGATCTGTATAGGGCAATAGACATATCTCAGTGTTCATAAGTTAGATTCACTGTTTTTGCTTAAAACTTGAATGTAGCTGTAGTCTGCTGTTTTGTCTCTGGAAAACTAACAGTACCAAGCTTTTTTACTTGGAACTGGGATTATAGACTTCATAGATAAAAACTAAAGAAAAGTAGGAAGAAAGAACCGCAGGTACAAAAGGGTCTTGAATGCTTGGGGAGAAAACTAAGTCTTTGAAAGAAAAGGGGTAGTTATGTTCTCCAAACTCTCTTAAACTTCTTTGCAAAAGATGTAGTATAAACTTTACTTTGACTTCCGTAGTAGTTGAATCAGTGAAGAAGAGTCCATAACTCTGTTACTGTTACTCACTTTTACAGAAGAAAGTGTAAAAATTTGTTTACTAAAAAGTATGTTCTTCCGCGAAAGAAAAACTCATCATAAGCCAACCAGTGCGTCATGGCAGAAAGAAGTTAAGTTAAAATACTGCTTTCAGAAATACTGCTGATCAAGAATTTATCATTTCTCTCTTTTTTTAGTTATGCAGCTGTTTGTTTAGATAATTTTCAGCTGGCCTCAGGTGATATCTTTGTCTGAATTTTTGTAACCCAAAAGGAGAACACGACGTTGTTGACAACACTGCTGAGTTTCTCTTCTTTTTTTTCACTGTATCACCAGTTTTACATAGTGTCAGTACAAAATCAAAAATTGTGTAGTTCTTCCTTGAACTGCAGACACACATTTTATTAAAAGCTCACAGACACTTGTAGGTTTTTCAGCATTTCTAACTTACAGCAAAACAGAACCCATAGAAGAACCTGCTGTGTTGTGTATCAATGCCGATGGCATTGGATGCCTTTTGTTGGAGCATTGCCTGCGGATGCCCAGCGCTCTAAACGAGTTCACCACCTGTTCCTTCAAGACCAACTACAATTACAGCAGAAACTTTTATTAATATAACAATTATTGCACTTGGAGCTCTCTGCCCACCCTTGCCTTGCAAATCTGCTTGTAGCACAGACTTTCTTGTCTTCCACATCAGTTTGCTAGGGACAGATTTGCAAGGAAACTGCAGTTCTGACTGCTTGTTACCCCAGTTAAAGCAATATCAATGTGTTCTTACGTCCTTACTGGTTGTACTGTCTGTAGAGGAGGTTTTCACATGTCTCTAAATTAACTCTGTAGAATACCAGGTAATCACTTAGTCATGCCTAGTGAAATGTTTTTTATATTGACTTTGTCGTGTTCTCTGATGATAGTGAACAAGGAAGTAGTGTGGTTGCAAATTGCAGTTACAGTTACAGAGTGTGAGATCATGGCAAATCATACTGCTGCAGAGGTGCAATGATAATCTCTGGCTAACCTGGTTGAGTTCTAAATCCAGCTCAGTGCTGGTTACCGAACAAGAGTCATGGCATGTTTGTGAGCTACACAAGAGAAAAGACTTCTCTTTTGCAAATTCAGGGAAAATTAGAGACCTAGAAGAAAAGCAAATTTGCCCCAAATTGACTTTCTTTTTGACATATTAATAGTTATAAAGGTATTATTATTTTAAGTCATAAAATACAGAAAGCTTTGACAAAAACAAAATCATGCTTTCTGCTGTAAAATAACTTGTCTTGCATTTACTTGAATTGCTACATGAAACGCTTTGTTCGTTTGTAAAGTAAAATACTCTGCATGCTTTTAAAAGTAACTTGGGAGAGAGGGCTCATTTGTTTTGTTTATTCAGTGCCAAAGAGGCAAAATTTCTTTTCTGCAGAAGAATTCAAGTTGAGAAGGGTGCTGTATCAGAAGAGTATATTGAGAAAAAGAAAACATTTCAAAAGAGATGTTCAGGTTAAACCTGCTGAGGCAGGTTTGCCGCTCAAAGAACACATTGCAAGATTTTTTTTTAAATAAATAATCCAGTAAAAACTGCCACACCACTGAGACACAGACTCCATTACTTTTTTAAAAAAAAAAAATCTCAGTTTTCTTTACAGATGTCTATGCAGATGAGGAGACTTTTGGCAGGTAGGACATGGCTACACAGAGCAAGAGTAGATCACTGAAGAATATGTAATAATAATAATAATAATTTGGGCAGCAAATTCTACATGATTCTTCCCGTCACAGATTTGTCTTGCCTGTTGATCTGCTCTCAAAAGGTATTTACATATCTCTGCATCACAATCTTGTAGCAGGTTTTTCATCAGTAACTATAATAAAGTAAATCACTGGTGTAAAGCCTGTGTTTCCAAAACTCTGTTTCCAATCGTTTAATAGTCAACTTTGCTTGGAATCCTTTGGTAAATCTTTGGTAAGTCTTCTTCATTTCTCAGTCATTTAAACCTACCTTGCCTGTCCTTTTTCTCTTGGAGAAACTCAGAGTGAAGATTAGTCACCTTACCAGACAAAGTAATGACATGACATCATAGTGCTTTATCTTATAAATTGCGTGAGAAGGATGAGAGGAATGTCATCGCAGTGTGGGTGTTTCATAGTATTGAAGGCGGAATCTGTTTCGAAGCATTGCTGCGTATCACCTGAAAAGGGAACTTTCATGTTTAAAATGTATTGTGATAAAAAAAAAGATGGAAACAAGTTTGTTGGTATTAACTGTCAACTCTATTTGTTTTTAGAATGGAGTAACATTAAGGAAAACATATTAACCCATGTGGTATTTTTAGGGTGTTTGTGGGTGGTGCATGAAGATTAGGAAGTATCCTTTTGGACATCATTCCAGCATCCATGACAGTCAGTGTATAATGCAGATCTTCGTCTGACAGAGTTTTCTTAAGCAGTGTAACCTGAGCTGGGTTGAGCTGGCTGGAACGAAGGGCTGGAGTCGGTTTCACACCCATGCCCTCACTGTATCACACTTACACTGCATGATGGCATTCCGGAGGTGGAAGAAGGGACCAGTGACACTGTCTCGGTTCCTAGGGACAGTACCTGTAACTGTAAGAAATTTCTGCATTTTGAGGAGTTATTTTCTTGCTCCCAAGTACATAAAACTCTTTCTAATAGCTTTCTTAGAATCCAGTTTCAGTGACACACAGAGGTATTTTGTCTGTCTTTAAGCAGGTAGTTGCTATTTGTGCAGTTTCCTTACACATCTGTGTAATAATACCTTTCACTCCCATGGTATGTCTAGGTACCACAAGTGTCTGCCAGATGGAAATTCAAATGCCAGTATGCGTACGTATTCCTGGTGCTGTTCGCTACCTAAGTAGTGCTACAAATTCTGCATGCTTTGATCTCTGTGCATATAGGTACCGTTGCTCTCTACTGGTGCAACTATCAACAGTATTGCTGTTACAAAATCATGAATCTTTTATGATTTCCTGCTAGAGGTACTGTAAAGGGAATAAGAAAAATACCCCAAAGGCCAAGATGCTAAAAGGTGGAATCAAATTGATTATTAAGTGCATTTTTTTATATTTTTAATGATACCCTGTTCTTTTTAATGCTAAAAAGTGCTGCCTTGATTTTTTTTAGAGAAATGGGAAAAATATGTACGTTTTTTGGTTTCTTAAAAACACTATAAAACCACTAGTGGCCTAGTTTTACTTTAGACTTCAGAAGATGGATGTGTTTATGAATTCAAATCATTGCAGACAAAATTTTGCACCTGCAGTTATGGTTGCCTGCAGTTCAGTTCAGTTTAAGTATCTACATCACTGATTGCATCTGTAAATTAAAAACATCTAAGTAACCTAAATTACAAGCACAAATAATTGCAGGTGCAAAACTCCTACAAACAACAAAATGATCTCTGAAAGTTGGTCTTCTAAATCTCATTGTAAGTTATTCACTGTATCGTGAACCTAGAGTCCTCTTGGGAGAGTCACTAATCTGTATAATGACACTGAAAGCCTCTTGAATCTCGTATTTAGCTGGCAGATGGGAAAGAATACGTGTAGTCATATAACTCCCTGGGGATTATGTATGTGGATATTGAAGAGTATAACTTATTCCAGTGAAGGCTAACATTAACTTGCAATCAAAAATTTCCTTCCTGAGCCACATTTTTTCTGATGGAATTAAAACAACTTAATGTTGTATATTTATGAAGTCACAACCAATC
Organism: Cariama cristata; assembly: GCF_000690535.1. Classification (NCBI taxonomy): domain Eukaryota; kingdom Metazoa; phylum Chordata; class Aves; order Cariamiformes; family Cariamidae; genus Cariama; species Cariama cristata. Next base: position 60,429 of record NW_009635293.1, read on the forward strand.
TGAGTAGGACACGCTCCCAGGGCAAGCACAGAAATTTTGCTCATCTCATGATTTTTCATTTAATGAATCACAGCATCAATTTAACACAGAGAAATGCTGTCAGTCTTTTTCCAGAAAACATATCTAGTTATCTTCTCTATTTTGTTTGGGTATTTTGGCTTTTTTAGTGTCAGAAACAGATTTCTAAGGACATAGCTACGAAAGTCTGTTTTTTCTCTGGTATCAAAACTAAAAATGAATAATTTTCTTGCATTCTTTAGCTTGAATAGACATAGGTGTGGAGCTACTTTAAAGCAGTGACTGCTTCCTGTCATACCAGTTACGGCAGTACTGTTAGCAAAAGGGGGGAAAAAAAAAAACTTAAATTCTCTTCTAGTGTTTGAACAACTAAAACTCCTACTGAACAAATGAAGGATTCTGCCAGTTCTGACAATCCAAAATGCAATGAAGAATTTTTCTATTTCAGAAGCTCTACACAAAGCTGTTTTGGCATGTCTGTAGCTTGTTCATATTGCAAACAAAGGGGCAGCTAGAGGGAAAGTCTTTGGGGAAAGAAAACGCTGTCAGTTGTAAGAAATGAGACATGTAGACCCATTCTACAGCCCAGCTAGTGATTACATGCAGGCAATTTTGTAAGAACCTAGACCTGCTGCCAGTGATAATAAAGCTGCCATTTGCACTGATTTCAACAGGAATTACATCAAACAGACCAGCTTAAGGCTTCTCAGAAGCATGGGCAAAACTGGTATTTCATTCTTTGGCAATGAGGGCCAGACTACAAGAACAGTCTTAAGAAGGAACAGGCAAAGGTGGCAGGGAGCCCTGCAGGGTGAATGTTGCTGCTCCTGCAGCGGGGCTGGCTGCAGTGGGAGCGAGCAGCGTGTACTGCAGCGGGCAGGGTCCTGCCCCATCGCCCCCCGACAGTTGCCATCCTCCCAGGCAGCCCGATGCCTCCCTCCGCAGCAGCCGTCAGCCCAACTTCACAGGCCCCTGACACTTGCAGAGTAAGTGGCAGAGGTGTGAACATATCTGCATCGTTAAAAGTCCGATTTAATTTAATGCACATGAATCTGTTACTCAAGCAGTACATGGCAACAGTGTACCACTTAACTAAATAATTTCTGATCATCCTTGGAAAAAAAAGCCAGAACAAGATGTTCTTTTTTTACACCTGGAGAACTGTTGAGGCTATGTTGTGTGTTACAATGCAAGACTCCAACTTCAGCTTCCTAGAATTTTTTTTAAGGTACTTGGGTATAGCACAACACAGAAAGCATGTGAGAAATACGTAGTGTAAGAGAGGACTAGACCCTCATTTGTAGAGTCTATTCATAGAATAGAGAGAAATTTTAACAAAGATTACTTTTTTTTGCTCCCACTTTTTGTTGCCATAGACACAAGAAAGGAAGGAGAAGGTTTCATCTTTCCCTTTCTTGAGGGATTTATATTTAGGTGTGTCCTGTAACTCATATAAATTCAGATTACAGCCTAGAAAGCCAAAAATTAGCAAGGATTTTGACCAAAAGATTGAGAGGTGATTAAAACTCATGGAAGAAAGACTTATTTCTCAGTAAGAATAACAAAGTCACATGGATGATGGATCATAATAACTTCATAATCTGACCCACATGCAGTAAATATGGTGATGACTGTCATTTTGAATAAGTGAGGTAGATTGATGCTGATTATTAATCCATTTCTTGGCTAGTCTGATTGTTTCTGAGCCAGCTCCTCCACTGTTTAGTATTTTTCTGAAGTATCTTAATACCTTTCACTGACAGTCCCTTCCTTTTTAACCAGTGACTTTTCATACTCTGTGTTGCCTTAACTTACTTGAGGGATTTCTTTCATGAGCTGTTCTGCTTGTAGTGTTCTTGTAGCTGGACACTTGGTCTTCTTTTAGCACATAGTATAACATCAGTGTTACTGCAGACACGTGAGAACACATAATTCTGTATTACATTTACTTGCTGCGAAAAAAAAAATTATGTTTTTCTTTAATTCCCATGTGCTGCAATGAAAGCTCAGTGAAAAAGTGAAATATGCTATGAAAATATGTACCTGGTTTTTAGTACTGGTGTCTAAAATGCCAGATATCTGTATAGTAGATACAGAATAGGTAAATAAATATATTTGCATAATAAAAATTCAGAAGCTAGCTTGGCTAAGTGTATCATTGATAACTTTATATGAGGTTCCTGTAGAGACATATGTTTAACATTTGCAGTAGGATAATATATGTAACATACTTCACAAGAAAAAAAGCTTTTTGGAGAGCAAGAGAGTGTCCAAACCTGGTTTTCTGTGAACATGTCCAACCTTTAATATCTTTTCAAATATGCCCAACTCTGAATGACACCCGGCCTTCGCTATAGCATACCTCTTCAGCTGGGCAAATGGTTGTAGACACTGTGATTGAGGGTGAACTACATGTACGAACTGGCTAGTGGCTTGCTGCTGTCAAAATAAATGGCTAAACTGTAAGTCCCTTTTTCTCAGCAGTGGGTACTAATTTGTGCCTGCCTTCACTAAGCACTTGCTAGTTTTTCTGAAACTTGTGGGAATTTAAAATCTTTTACATCTCCAGCTAGATCAATATAAAAATTACTTCACACTAACAGCTATATTAAAGTAATATTGCTCTGTTTTCAATTGGTTTACTTTCTGTTAGTAATAAATTCACAACATGCCACATAGTATGAAATAAAAAGATACCTTTTTCCTGGTATAAATGAAACTCTAAGCAAATTTTAATACATTTAGACATATTTTCTTCCTCTTTTTGGAGAACACCCACCCTTTTACCAAGTATGTCTTCAAAATTCCTTCGCTTTGGGGAAATAAAACTTTTTGTAAAATTGGAAAGTCAAGCATTCATTTAATGTAACTGACATGGTCATGAAACCCAGGTCTTTTATTTATACTTGCAATAATGCAGAGGTAATGAAAGCAGAATTGGACCTAAGAGGTTTTTTGTTTCAGTTATAAAACAATGTGGGTAAGAGACTTGGATTTGACAGCAATAGAAGAAAGGGAATATTGTGTTCATGCCTTCAATCAGCTTTATTAGATCCTTAAAGGGAAAATTATGTGAAAGACAGAGGAAGAAAACAACAAACTAAGCAAGATCCCAATTTCAGTATAATTTGGAGAAAATAACTGATTTACATTGGTCGTCTTGCCAGGGTGAATGACTCAAGGCTTCCAAACAAGAAATGGAAACCAGAAGGATAGCAAAAGCCTGAAAGAACAAATTGAGAAGATATGATTGACTGTAATGTTTCAGTCAACTGCTGCAAAGATGAGTTTGGACTGCTGCCCAGAATACAATTGAATGGTGATGTTCATTTAGACCCTTAATGCTGAAACAAAATAAGATGTAGCTGTGTTTCTGTTAGAAATTTACTTGTTTTTTCCAGTGTCTCTAGCTAGGGATATGATGTCACGTCCTCTCTCTTCTATCACACGCTGCAGTGATTGCTGCTGCTGTTCCATAATTTTTCTGAACGTCAGTTTTCTGAATGAAGGCCTGAATCCAGGTGATAATATCTTTCAAATGTGAAATGTCATCACCATTCTTTAGTTGACTTTGAAAAATTTTATACACACTGTGCAAGTAGGCTAACTCAGTGCTATTGACCAAGGAACAGAGAAGTATAAGATCCTTGTGTGTGTATGTACTTTCTGACTGGCAAAGCCATTCAGTTTTTGTTACTATCATGATAGTTTTTTTTCAATTAAGTAAATAGCTCCTTCTGCAAAGATTTCAAACAATTGTTTTCTTTAATGGGCACAATTTGTAAAACATTATTTGGAAAAGTTGGGGGCAGCTGCTTGTCTTCCACCTCAGGCACAGAGGGTTCTAAAAGAGACTATGCTTTATGCAAAAAATTAGTCAGTTGACAAGAGGCAGTGATGAGATGGGATTGTCTTCTGCTTCCTCCTTTCCTTTATTCCTTTCATCTCACTGACTGTGCTTACTAAACTTTTTCCTGTTTCTATTTCAAATGAGGAAGGAAAAAAAAAACTAAACCACAGTTCATAATTAAATACTGAGCTAGTTCTTACCATGTTTACTGAATTACATATTGCATATATGGATGTATATCCCCAAAGTTTTCATGTGTTTTCAGATTTCTAAACTTAATGTGTTCCATAGGAATAGACCTTAACTCCTTCCTGTCTGTTTTTCATGATGAGGTTTGCCTCCACAGAGGAAAGGAGTAAAGCAGTGAAACTTTTACAGATCTCTTAAAATTTTAAGGATTCATAAAGCCATGAATATAGTTGCTGAGCTCTGCAGATTCTCCTAGTTCACAGTAGAGATTCCTCCAGCAGAAAATCTTCAGTGTTGACCTTACAGCTGCAATAAGCAGATCAGCTTGACATGACATGCACAGTGATATCTTTGCACAGGTATCTTTGCCACAGGGTGGCTGACCTGGTAAAGAGGGCTTTAAACCAGGAACCGCAAGGGAAGGAGAAAGTTACCGCAGCCCTCTGAGGGAGCGATGGACAGGGCTGAGAAGCAAAGCGCCTCGGGTGATGTGAACAACGAGGAACACAAATTGAACAAAAAAGGGCTCAAGCGGATTCACCTCAAGCATTTGCATGTAAGTAAGGAAGTCTCTCCCAAAGTGCCTGCGCAGTAAGGCATGAAGCATGGGGCATAAACACAAGGAGTGAGAGATCTGCGTGCAGCTGCAGGGGTAGGATCTTGCTGGGATCCCAGAGATGCGGTGGACGGCTTGCACAACTGGAATGCTGCTATGGAGGGATACAGACTCTTCAGGAAGGACAGGCTGGGAAGTCGAGGAGAGGGAGTTGTCCTTTATGGGAGAGAGCAACTGGAGCTGTGCCTGAGGGGGAATGAGGAGAGCTTATGGGTAAGGATTAAAGAGCAGACCAATACTGGTGACTTTGTGGTAGGCATCTACTATGGGCTGCCTGACCAGGAAGAACAAGGCCCTCTACAGACAGCTAGAAGCAGCCTCACATTTGCAGACCCTAATCCTCTTGGGGACTTCAACCACGTTGATACCTCCTGGAGGGAAAACATTGCAGGGCATAAGCAATCCAGGAGGTTACTGGAGACCTTTAATGATAACTTTGTGACACAAGTGAAAGAGGAGCCAATGAGGAGAGGTGCTCTGCTGGACCTTATACTTGCAAATGAGGAAGGCCTCATTGGGGATGTGAAGGTCGAAGGGAGCCTTGGTTGTTGTGACAGTGAGATGGTGGAGTTCAGGATCCTAAGAAGAGGGAGCAGGGCAAAAAGCAAGATCACAACCCTAGGCTTCAGGAGAACAGACTGTGGCCTCTTCAGAGATCTACTTGGAAAAGTCCTATGGTATAACGCTCTGGAGTGAAGAGGTGTCCAGGAAACCTGGATAGTATTCAAGGATCACCTCCACTCAAGAGAAGTCCATCCCAACACACAGGAAGTCAGGCAAAACTGTCAAGAGGCCTGTGTGGTTGAGCAAGGAGGGCGCTACTGGTATCCTGGGCTGCATGAGGAGGAATGTTGAAAATCCTTCCCCTCTACTCAGCACTGGTGAGGCCAGACCTAGAGCTCTGGATCCAGTTTTGCCCCCCCCCAGTACAGGAGAGACATGGACATACTGCCAAGAGTCCAGTGATGGGCCACTAAGATGATGAAGGGACTGGAGCATCTTTCATATGAGGAAAGGCTGAGAGAGCTAGGAGTGTTCTGCCTGGAGGAGAGAAAGCTCAGGGGGGATCTCATCAATGTGCACAAATATCTGAAAGGAGGAAGGGTGCAAAGAGGATGGAGCCAGGCTCTTTTCAGTGGTGCCCAGTGATGGGACCAGAGGGAATGGACACAAACTGAAAGACGGAAGGTTCACTCTGAACATCAGGAAACACTTTCTCACTGTGAGGGTGACCAAGCACTGACACAGGTTGCCCAGAAAGGTTGTGAAGTCTCCCTCCTTGGAGATATTCAAGAGCTCTGTGGACGTGGTCCTGGGCAACCAGCTGTAGGTGTCCCTCCCTGAGCAGGGGTTTGGACTAGATGATCTCCAGCGGTTCCTTCCATCCTCAACCCTTCTGTGATTCAGGAGAAATGGATAATTGCTTTTCATATTTTCAGTTCCCATTTCTCTAGAATTTTCAAACAATCCACCTCCTGGTCTGCTGATCATCTGAACTGCTGATATTTCAACACCAAGCTGTGGTAGACTGGTGGATTACTCTTTAGAAGTGATTACCTGCCTTGCAAGATTGCTGAGATGGCAGATCTGTTGCTCAAATGCCTGGTATATCCTTTCCTTAAACACTCTCTCTGAAAAACTTTCCCTGAGATCCTCAGAGACCATGGGAATGTTACAAGGTTTATATATTCAATAGCTGCATACATTTGAGTATACAAGAAGGGAACCTGGAAAAGCAACCTGTACTGCTGTGTAAGGCTAGGTAATGCTGCTGTATGTTTTTAGAACTGAATTGTTGCTTTACACTGAGTATTTCTCTGCTTACGCGTTTCTTAATAACAAGAAAATCCGGACCAAGTTTGGGTCTCACTTTTTTGTAGTCAGAGCTACACCTGTAAGTAGAGCAGTGGAGCACTTTTCATTTTCCAATTCCAATCATGCTGGAGTACTAGAAAGTCCAAACAGAATGCCTGTTGTAGATAGGCTTACAGTGCTTTAGATTGAGCTGAAAGGAAGAAAGTGTGTATAGGGATCTGTGTTCTTGTAGCTGATCCTACTTGGAACTCAGTTTCAGTTTGAATTCACATTAAACTGTATGAATCCCATGCTTAAAGTTATTCAACATTTCAATAGCTTGCTGAATCAGCGAGAATATAGTATGAATATGTATGAACCGTTAAAGACTAAGACTGGATCCAGTATGTCTATATTGTTATATCCATATTTATTGATATCTATAGTTACATCCCTATCTATGTGGATAGATACAGATATATGTATGTATGTATAGTTATGTTTGGAAAGTGAGACTTTGGTGAAATTCAAACATCTGATGACTCAGCTGAATTCCTGAAATCTCCTACCCAAGGACTTTCAGTGTTTTGTCATGAAACCATCATTGCATAAAATGCTCAAAGTTTCCTTTTATCATGGACTGGAATTCGTAACTTGCTTACTTCAGAGGAAGGATATGCGATATTCCCACTCTGCAGCATCTTACAAAGCCTAGATTATTTTATTTATATTGGAGCAGTTTAAGAAGAGAACTCCAGAGAGGTGTTAGAAGAAGGGTGGATAAAATGGTGTAGCATTTGTGGTGTTTTACATTCATGTGGGGAACATTAATTTAATTGCTTTCCTTTGACGTGCACAGGATAACTATAGGAGAATCTGTTGACGTGATGACTTTTCCCCACCCTGCAAAAATATTCCAAGTAATAGCCTGCTTTAGAAAAGTGAATCACCACCTTTCAACATCATCACCTTTCAACATTTTAAAAAGACACAAATGCTTTACTTTAAGAAATTATTTCTTATGTAGACAGAGTCATCTTAGAGTCCTGAAAGAAGTGTATAAACTCTGAAGATGGATAAGTTGTAAGATATACCCTTGTTGGCTGGCAAGGTGGCTTCTTGCTGGTTGCATTAGATGCCTTTCTGAACCGTCTTCATGCACTAACTAGGTTAATGTGGAGACCTAGCAGGCAAGAACTACATCTACTTTTACCTCACCTGAGGATTTTGAGAGCTACCTGTCATTTAAAGCCAGTGTTATGTGTCTACATTGGCCTTGTAAGCAGAGCTCAAGTGGCCTGTAAATGCCATGTGTGCATGTAAGTGTCTATATATATATATACACATATATATATATATATGAAATTTAGGTAATGCAAAGCAAAGCACTACAACAAGTGGATCTTTCGCTTCAGACCAGCTCCAAAAGTCAGCAGGTATTGTAAAGTCCTTAGGTATTTATGGAGCCAGGCAAGAGAGGGGCAAAGACCTCAATAAGTACAGTGGCCAGGCATTGCCCAAATGTTTTTTCCAAGATTATGTAGGTACATTCTGTTATGGCTCTGTGAACAGCTAACTTGTATTAAAACTAACTTGTCAAAAAAAAAACTTCATCTATTTTGAGGCATCATAATTAAAACTAAACTTTAAAAGATGTCTTAACTAGTGTCTGAAGATGAGCATGCAGGTTTTTTGCATGCAACTTGCTGAAGTCACCTTTTTTTCCAAATCTGTATTTTGTTACTTCAGTTTTTAATATTATCATTGCTATGTCAAGGAAATTAAAACTATGAAATAATGCTTCCTCTTCCTTGTCAAAACAGTTCTTTGTCCTTTAAATACAATTTCTTGTCTAGTCAGAAAAAAATGACCGAATTTTTACTTATACATTGTTGATTTTTTTATATCATCTCACCATCATATAATAGAATTGGTAGCACATTAGTTACTTAGCAAGTAAGCAGAGAGTGTTGTTATTTGTCTGTATGCTTGGAAGTGCTGAAAGGTTAGTTGCTTTACTCAAAAGTGAAAATAGAATTGGCAGTATGGTAATGATATATTGTTTATCTGTACAAAAATAATTTCTTTTGTTCTTCAATAGATTGCTTGGCTTCTACAAAGGAATATTTCCTCCTATCTTGGCTGAGACACCCAAAAGGGCGGTGAAGGTAAAAACCCCATACTTCCTCCTTTAAAAATATGAGTAGGGACAGTGGCAGATGTAAAACATTTTATTTCTCCCCCACTGATTGACATTAGAATCTTAAACTTATTTGGCATATTAATCCTCTAATTTTTACTAGGAGGAAACTTTCCTGTTGATAGCACAATAAAAACTGTGCTTGATTAAGAAGCATAAGATAAGGGTCTTAAATGCTAGGCTATTTTTCACCTGTATATATAAAGTTACAGGGGGGGGAAAATTACAATTAGTTTATATAATAAAAAACAATAAAATACTTTAAAGGATATTTTAGCCTCATAATTACTTCTGGTTTAGACATGTTGTTTTACTGAAAATGCCTAGCAACTTGCAAAACGACTAATAGCTTAATAAATTAACACAAGAAGCCACTAAAGAAACCACTCCTAATAAGTACTTACTCAGTAACTTGAAGCAGTATATCTGTAGGTTTGAAGTGCTGCCCAGAGTTTTCTTGTACTCCAAAGAGCACTCTACACCATACTCTCACTTTTTTACAGATTGAACACAGTAACGGGTACAACCCTTCATCATGCAAAGAACATTTTACTCCAGCTCTCTTATAGTTGAAATAGACATTAGTCTATCAAAGTGTATTTGCTGCCAAATGTTGATCTGATTTTCTTTTATTATCCTTTATGTTGATTTGTAAAGCATTATTTTATTAGCATTCCTAAGCAAAATACATCAATATATCGATTTTTTGCAGTCAAGTCATGCAACCTTTTTAATTAAAACCTAGTAATTAAGCACCTCATCTTAAAGTTCTAAATCTGTCAAAGCATCCGTTGTGTTACAAGCAAATGTTTCTTTGTCTTTTACTTCAAAACTTTGAAGTTTCCTATAGTTGCACCAAATGTGTCTAAAAGCAGTTATTAAGCAATGTCTTGATTTTCCTTTCTTTCTTTTCCTGTTTCTTTCTAAAAGGCTGCATATGATTCTGCTTCTTAGTCTGCAATTAATCATTCACATTCCAATTCCTTTACAGAGGAATAATATTTGTATAAAGTGACAGGATGTGACCTTGTAACAGAATCCTAAAGGAGTTCTGTTAATGTCATCTTCTTGTTTGCATTGGCATTTTAGATGCAAACGACATATGTCACCTATCTCAAAATTACTTAATAAAACTAAGAAAACTAAAGTTCTCTTTAATAGCAAAGTGGCACTAGAGCATAGATGGGTGATATTTAGAAGATTCCTAATAACTCGTTTTCTTCAGACTGTGATTTCTTCTGTCTCTCCATTTCATTTTATTTGAAACAGGTCAGAGTCAATCTGATCATGCTTTTTAGATTCCAGCATATATTTAGTTAAAATACAAACTCAAGTTTGAGTTCTCTTCTACCAACCTCAGTCATTCAAAAATCTTGAGTCACTTTCTCTTATTCAAATTTATTAAGTTGGCCTAAACCCCACAATATTCAATATAATTATAGAACCATAGAAAGATTTAAGTGGAATCTCTGCAGGTCATCTGTGAGCTTCTTGCTCAAAGCAGGGCTGCCCTCATGGTTAGATCAGATTGCTCGGATGCCTTGTCTAGATGAGTTCTGAAAATATTCAAGGATGGAGACTGCAGCCTCTCTGTGCTCCTACTCCAGTGCTTAATTGCTTTCACTGTGAATAATTTTGCCTTATATCCAATCCAAATTCCCCTGTTGCAACTTTTGCCTATTGCCTCTCATGCTTCTGTTGTGGACCTCTGAGAAAGTCTGACTTTGTCTTCTGTATAACCTTTAGATGGTGGAAGACAAGAATTAGATCCCCTTAACCTTCTGATTTTCAGGCTAAACAGACTTAGTTCTCTCAACCTTTTCTTGTACATCGTAAGCTCACAGCTCCTTAAATGTCTTACTGGTGCTCCCTTAGTGGGATGCTTTCTACCTAATTCCTGGGCATTTCCGTGAAAGCTCAGTAGTGTTTCTGCAACCATGAGAACCAGATCTAAATGCGAAGCATATTTTTTAATTAAATCATTACATTCTTTAATTCTTTACACTGTTCCATTAAATTTTATGCTGCTCCTAGTACACCAGGAGGACTTTAAGTTACCTTGAGACATCAGCTATATTCTACATTAGAAGAATTCAGTGACAGAATAGGGAAGGACAGTAATGTCCTTGTAAGAACCTGGATACTGAAACAATTCAATGTGAGATGTTATATGCCAGCACAATTTCTAACTTCCAAAGTAGAGTTTGTACTCATGCTTTGACTTGAAGAGAATCCACTCAAATTTCCACTAACTTTATTTGGATATGACTCCAACAGAAAAGTCACTGCTTCCTTTGGCTCACTCCATTTTTTATTCTTCTAATAGTTTTCCTCATTTTAACAGGCCCCAAGATATCCCTTGTCCACTGCCAAAATGACTAGTGAGATTTAGAGGAAGACTATGTGCTTGCCTATGGTTTTGAGACTTAAGAAAACACAAAAGGTAGAGAGGCAATTTCTAGGTTCCAGCAGCCTTGGTTTGTGTTCGTAATGAACTTTTTTAAAAACTAGTTATAGTTTCGTTTATATCTCATAAAAGCGTATAGAGAATGGACAAGGGAGATTTTGTACCAAGAGGAAACGTACTTGTGCTACTGGAATATTGTGTTTATCTGGTGTGGGTATTTGCAAATAAAAATAAAGCTACTAAAAAGAAGTTTTTTAGCCCCAGTTATTCAGCTAAATGTTGAAGATACAGCTTCACTTTTAGTGAACTACATTCTTGTGTCTGTCTTGCTATTTCTTGTTTTTCCTCTCTCTTTATTTCCCTTCTAAAAAGAAAGCTGGTATTTCTGGAAGACAAAAAGTCAAAGTTTATAACTTTATGTTAGATTGAACTTGGAGGAAAGAAGTGATGATGCCAGTACAATGGTTAACAGATGAACTTTTGGGGCAAATTTATATTGTTCATGTGTTCTCAGACATCTTGTTTCAAGCATATATTTTTACCTTAGAGTTATTGAGACATCTGGTAAGTACTTTGGCTATTTTCTGTGTAACTTGAATTAAAGTGTATCTTTGCCAGATGGACGATATTGGTTATTATATACACAAAAGCATGTTTTAAATACATTTATTCTGAGATTTTTTTTGTGCAAAGCTGTTAACTTAATACAACTGTAGAGAAAAAGACAAATTATGCTGTGTTTTTAAAAACATTTTGGGTGGACATATATTATATAAATCCATATGATGTAGCTAGATACTTTTTTGGCAAAATTATATGTATACTAGCCACTCTAGTACACCCAGCAACAATTATATTGAGTTTTATTGCTGTTGATTTGTTTTCTTTTAAAAATGATATATAGTTACTATTAAGTAGTTATTTTATTTATGACTCTAGGAAGCTATTGACTTTTAAGGTAACATTTTTTAAGACCAAAAAAATTGCTAGGTAATGTATTTCTGCCTTTATTACAACCATTTTACAGATCTGTAACACTATGGAAAACATTAAGGAATGCCAGAAATTCCATTAAAGGTTAGGAGGATAACAATGAGTAGAAAGATGCTGGAAAGAGAATAAAGCAAACTTTATCACAATAAGAAATTAATTTAGTTCAGTGAAGGAACTCACCCACCCACAACTGACACTTTCTCAGAGACTTCCTTTTACCTATAAAGTGTCTTCAGTTATCCAAAAAGATAGACCTACAGTCTAAGTAACACTTCCATCTTTTCTGATTGTTTGCAAGGCCAGTACAATAATTTTAAACATATTTGCAGGATGTTTGCAAGATTAGTGTTTAGAGGGCAGTTAAAATCTGACGCCCTATTCTAGGACCTTTTCTGCAAAATGAGATAATAATCCCTACTGAGGATAAAAAAAAGTATCTATCCACTGGCCAGAGTATCAGTCCTTCAGTTTTCAGAATTAACATGCTAATTTTGCACTACACATTCATATTCCCTCCTGCTTTAAATGTGCTGGCATTATTAACACATTAACACCTGGTCGTCTGATGGTTTTGGTGTGATTCTAGTGACTTTTCATTTGAAGCAGGTCTTGATTGAAAAATGTTATTGACTTTGCCATAGGCAGGGTTCTAAACAAGTTAAAATGACAATGTGGTGTTTATTACGCGTGTTCCTGTACACGTGGTTTATGGAAAAGCTGTTTTATTCTGATAGGTCTGTGGTAACTGAGCCCCGAGGGACTGAACTTGTCTTCTTTGGCTGAGACCCAGCACAGGTCACCCAGTCTTTCTGTTTTATCTGAAAAACTGTATTCCCTTATGTTTCTTACAATTCCCATATCTCCATTGACCTCATTTCCCATTGCCTTCCTCTTGTGGTGAGACAGTTTGATTGTCACATGCATGGGTGGGTGCTATGTGGAGAGATCACAGCCTCGTGTGTGGGAGCGAAACGCACAGCAAAAAGACACACATCAGAGGATCCCACCTTCATTTGAATCAGCTTGCTCTAAACTAATCAAGTGTTACAGGTCAGCTTTGGAAAGTAGCCAGGAAAGTCAGAGCTTCTAGTTATTTACTTTTGCTGTACATGGATGTGAGAGCTCTTGCTCTATTACATATCCACCTGCACTGATGCAGTCTTGGAGAAGCTGTGACAGGTTTTTGTTGTTCAGTCCCATAATACTGGACGTGCTGTGTAAAAGCCACTTTCCTTTTGCATCCAAAGTTGTGAATACTTCTTGGACAGATTACAGGACTCACAACTAATGAGCTGTAGTTATGGGCCTTGTGTTGTTCCATGTCTGAAAAGTATGTGGAATAATACCTCCAATATCTTTGGTTTTACCTGGAATTCAGATGTCTGCTCTTTATAACCCACAAGATTTTCTGCTGTCCTCATTCCTCATGCTAGAAGATCATTTTCGCTACCCTCAGAACTGTCTTATGTGACATCAACCTAAGTGCTTTTTCAGTGGCTACAGCAACATATTTGCAGAATATGAATTTGAAACAATATGGGGTTTAGGGAGATTTGCTGTACACAGAAGAACTGGACTAGAAAGGTTCACTTAGATCAGCAAGTCTAGTCCCCTGCTGTTCTATAATCTCCTTCATAAACTTATCAAACCCTTACAAGTCATTAAGATTTTCTTCCATTATTCTTAGTGGAAGACTGTTTCAGGTCTTGTAAGAAAGCTTCATCAGATCTTGAGCCACATCCTATTTATGAGTAGTTTTTACTTTTATACCCAATTACTTTATGTTAGATATCTCTCCTTTCCTTGTTTCTCATTCTTTTGCAGCCTCTCTTTTGCTAGACTAAATAAGGCAAGCATTTGTTCTCCTTCAGTTTTCATTCTTAAAATAATCTTTAAATTCTCTTATGATCCTGGTAACCCTGTTTGAATATGCTGTAGACTGAGTTAATCTTTTTTGAACAAAGGTCGCCAGGATTGTGTACTGTATTTCAGAGGGCATCTTACCAATAATTTGTAAAATATCACAAATACTCTTTCTTTAGAGTATACCTTGATGGATGCATCTTAGACCTTGTGTCTACAGACAAGGAAATAGGCAGTGAAAATCTGTCTGCTTCTTACTGACTTCAGTGCAGTCAGGGTTATTCTCAGCACTCTAACTCTAAATCCGTTAATTTATTCTGCTTTGATTTTTAGATTTCACAAAAGGTATTCTGAAAATTAATGGATTTGGGTGGTAAGAAATGTTAGGTAGCAAAGTGAACCATTTATAAATGGTTGTCTTTCTCCATCTTGGGGCAGGTGAAACTGAGCTTCTAGTTTCTTTCTTGAAGTTCAAACAGCTTTCAAAACTTATCCTCTAAAGAATTGCAGATGCTCAGAACTTCTGAACACCACTGACTGAAAGCAGACAATTGGGTGAACTGTTTATTTGCAAAGACCAAAAACTAAAAGAAATGTGTCTGTTGACAATAAAAGATTATAAAAATCTAGAGACTTTCCATCTTCAAAATCTGCAATTACATCTCCCTGAAGAGAAGTAGACTAGTATCTGAGAAATGTGAAAGTGATTGCAGTATATTATATTAAAGATGTGAGGGTGATTTCCTGGGCGAAATTATAGTATCTGCTGCTACGTTTATACCAGTATATGAAAATTCAATGCTAGAGGAAAAGTTTATAGATTAAAACCACAAACTGTGTATTGTAAGAAAACTCTACTTAAAACATTACTTTAATTGCACTTACGCTGCTATTATGCATGATACACTGATAAAATAAATTCTGAAGCCTAATTGTCTACTATTGCATATCTAACACTGCTACAGAGAATGTGAAACAAAAGTGGCTTATGTTTATTTTGCAGAACTGCACATAGCTACTCAGGATACAAGGTAGTGAAGTTCCATTGTAGTTTGGTTTTACTAATTTGCATAAGTAACACGTAATTTTTTTCAACACAATTTCAGTTTAACTTTTATTTACAGTTTTTCACCTTTGAACAATACAAGAAGCTACTAGGATATGCATCATTACCACCAGGACTGGTATGTATGGATACAGAACTTCATGTTCTAATTTCATATGTGTATATTGAACTGTCCCATCGTTTCCTCCCATAGAAGGAACCCAAAATTGAAAGGGTCAGTTCAACCAACAGTTTTTCAGCACAGACTTGTCTCTTGAAAACATTGATAACAGAATTTATTAAAATGATAGTTACGTTAATTTTTATATCAAATGTCTTCAAAATAATTCCCTGCAATGTCATAACATTTGTTAACATGGATAGCAGCAGTCACCATGGAAGAGTCTGTATGCAGCTTGTCATTCTTCATTCTTGCAAAATAACAAAAAAAAAATTAAACTTTGTCAATATTTATTTATTCATGTGATAGAGACTAGTTTGATAACTCAACCTCAAAGTGCTGTTCTGCAAGGCACAGTGCAACTGTAACAAAAAGACAGACCTCTTATCTTACTCTAAAGACTTTATAATAGAAACATAAAGTATTGATAAGAAACTTCTACCTCCTTGGAAGTCAATGGCAAAACTGTCTTATACATCAGTGGAGGTAGGATTTCATCTCAAGAACATAACTGTTTTAAAAAACAAAATACAGGACATGCATGTACATGAAAATGTTTTAATGCTAAGATGTAGCTTGCATGTGTTATCTGCATTCTCATATATATGTATTAATTCTGCTGTTGTACCATTTGGAATAAAATCTTTTTATAAGAATTACTGCTTTCTGTGGTGTAAGAAACAGTAAATAACTATTTTTCACAATAATGGCATCATAACTGTAGGAAACAATTGATATTTTTATGGTTACACTGTAAAGGCTTTGGTTATTTCAGGTCTCTTTCAAACAGTATTGCTTCCATTTACATCTGCCTTCCATTGCAGTAAGTGAGTGGTCATGGAATCATACTCACCAGTTTAAAGCAAGTGTCCTCTTCCTCTTAATTGTTCCACTGACTCTATAGTTGTTTACAGTATCTCCTATATTATCTTGTATTTTTCAACAGGCTCTTCTCATCCTTAGATGTAAATAGAGAGGCTGATATTTGTCCTCTAGTAAGCGGAAAGAACAGAGTTAAATATTCCGTGGTACACCACCACTTTTTGGGGAGGAAGATATGCTGGAAACTTGTAAACATGCAATAGCTGACCAAAAGCTGCTCTGATTCATATAGCAGATGCAGCAACTATGAGACATCCCTGACATTTTTGGTGCAGTATTGTTGCCATAGAGGCATTTCTGCCCCTAAGATAGCCGTAGTAGCGAGGGAAAAAAGACTGAGAGATTTTCTGGTCTAAGCCAGGCAGAATGCTTCTAGGTACCTCAACAGGTCTCATATCAAGACAATATTTATTGTTACAAGAGAGATGCATACATTAGCACCATCTTCCTGCTGGCTTCAGTCTCATGGTTGATGATGAAAGGGATAGGTTATGTTCCTATTTGATATTGGAAAAGTAGATTTGTTGGTATCTATTTGTTGGAATGAGGTTTATGGCTATTGCCATATTGTCTTCATGAACTGCCAGCATCTAATCATGGGCTAAAGTTGTTTAGTAATAGAATACTGCTGTATTACAGTAATCCTGCAGTTTGCATTGCGTCATTCTGTTTCATAATCTGATGTGTGTGAAATTTTACTCCTTAATTTTTAACTTTAATTTTAACTTTCCTAGACATTTGCAGTTGCTGGCTTGGGATCTGGGTTGACAGAGGCAGTTGTGGTTAACCCTTTTGAAGTAGTAAAGGTTACCTTACAGACAAATCGGAATGCCTTCACAGAGGTATGAGAGTTGCTCCGTTCTTCTTTTTCTGCTTTATTAGGCATAATGCACTTCAAAGTTCATATTTAGAGCAGTATATGTCTAATATATTAGGTTGATGCAAATGATTTTCCCACAAGCTTAACAGAAATGGAAAAAGAGGGAAGAGACTCAATAGACGATGCCTTCAGATATAGAGAGATGCATACAGTATTGTCAGAGGTGTCAACATCTCCATTGTAAATATTCTGTGCCTGAAGTGCACCCTCATCCCTCCAGAGTAGCCAGCAGCCCAGCACTGTGAGGAACTGTAATCCAGAAGTATGAACCTGAGCCCCTTGCACACAGTGCATCTACCCCAGCAGGCTCCAGACTTCAAGTGAGCACCAAAGGTTAGTGTAATATACCACGGCCCCATGCCAGAGCCAGGGTCCAACTAGTGTATTTTATGTTAAAAAATGTAGCTGGTAGCTTTCAGAGTCTTGGATGAAATTATTTATATTGTGTCTTCACATTCATAAGCACAAACTGGGAAATAGTTCTATAATAACACTGATAATTTAAACTCTCTTTCACTTCAGAACATTATTATTCAAATATTGTTTCATTCAAAGAAGTCAGTGTGCAAAACTGACTTTGTCTACTGTTCTGGGTACTGCTGAAAGGGGAAAAAGAGTAATCTGGAAAACAGTGATTCATCAAAATCAAGTGTTCCCAGGAATGCACCAACTTCAGATAATTTTTGACATAGAAAATGTTCCAGGCTAAAGAGAAGGAAGGCAGTCACACAGTTCCGTCCTTCTTTTCTCAGTGAATAAGACTAACAATTGTCAAATCATCTCTTTCAAAATCTTTTGAGAAATCAGCTGTACCATGGTAGAAGTGCCAAATCACATAAGCATGGCATGAAAATGTTGGCTGAACCTCTGGTAAGGCGTGATTCTTGCATATTCCACTATTAAGTTTTGACTGAGTTAATACTTGCATGCCTTGTAGCACTCATCTGCACAAATTGAACTCTTTTAGGGGATGCACAGTAAAGAGATTTATCACCTGGCCATTTACATAAGCTTTTCAGACCAACCTCCTCAGGTACACTCTGGCAAAATACTGCCACTGATTTCTAATTGCCATAGACTAGCCGGAACCTACTCCGTAACTCATCCAGAGAAGCATTCTCTTCCAGAATAAATTTTAAAACATTTGGTAAATTTCTGTTCTATTCTCAATGCATGCAAAAGAGATGTTTGATTGCTGCAAGTCTCCAGCCTAGGCATTTTTTAACCATGGGCAGCAAAGCCACCAAAACAGACAGCTAATACAATACAGGAGTGAAAAGGGTAGGATCCTGGAAGGAGAGAGACTGAAACTGCGAGAAATGAATGTGTGAAAGGATCTCTCTCTCAGGAAGGTGATACGAAGAAAGTATGGACTACTACTGCTCCAGCAGTGGTAAACTAAACAGATATTCTGGATCTTTCTGCCTCACAGTTGGGAAGATACAATTAACTTATCTTAATAAAACCTCTGGTTTTGAGTGTAAAAACACCAATATTATATTTTGAGCAAACTAGTTCCTGTAAAGTTGCAAGAGACCAATATATCCTTTTGCTTCATACATTTTAATTTTTTTCTCTATTGCAAACTTTATGACAAAGTCTGGGAAGTTTTAGTTAGTAAATTTTATGCAATTACTTACTTTAATCGCAGCATCCCTTCCTTGGTGACCTTCAGAATAGTCCAATAATCACATAATAGCTGTTCAAAAGCATTCTGGGTTGTTTTGGTTTAGGTTGATATTCTTTAATTTAAATGCAAATTTTCACAGAATCCAAATAATAATATATTATCTTACAAATAAAATTGTAAAAGAATGCTCTTTGGACTCCACTAGGAACCTGGTTTACACCTAAAACATAAGTAAAATGTCTATTTGCCCTAATGAAAATCCAATGGACTGAAGTTCTTAAATCGCAAAGATAATTAAATCACAGATATATCAATTTTTAATATATCTTTAAGAAAAAGTGTTAGAATTTCACATTTTGCTGTAAATCAGGAAAACTCCAGTGACTTCGTTACCATGATCTCAAGTTCTCATTAAGAACATGTTAAAGAACATTCCACACTAAAGCATGTAAATGCAAGCCTATTGGAAGAAGCATGTGCATGTTATATTATACACTGTAAGGCAATGGTACGCTCATTTCATTACCATGCACTGTTTTTCTAAAAGGTTTAAGTAAAGTATGTACCTATCCTATTGTGTAGCTTTCATATTATATGATGAAACCTAATGCAGTTCACATATTTCTTTGACTATTGTATTGAAATAACAAATATATCTTGTTTAAAAGGAACAAGGAAGAGCATGAACACATACACCCACACCCAGACTCCTGCGCACCCCCAAAGCAAATATTCACACACTGTGGTGACAGCTGAATTATTCTGTGGTACCAGATCATCTTTCGAGGGTTGATAGGTTTAAAGAGGAAGGCCACTATAAATCACCTATCAGCACTTTTGTAATGTGGATTGCTACAGGTAAAAATAAGGGTGACTTTTTGTTAAGGTAAATTGCTAGAAGGCCCAACACCTTGTTGTTTGGTTTGGGTTTTTTTTTTAGCTTTTCCCTGTAGCCATGGATAACTCACTGGCTATAGAAGCTGGTGTGGTAATAAAAATCTCACCTGACTTAAGAGTTGTGATTAATTAAACAAATACAAGTTTCTGCTTTATGATGAGAAGAATCAGACTCCAGATTCCACTAACTAGGTCTCTATTAAATATAAGTCAACAGTTGTGTGAAGTGAATTAACTCCGGATGTTTATGCAATAAATTCCTCCATCTGAATTAATCATCCTAAGGTCCTTCCATCATCAGTGATGAAACACAGACCTTCTATGGCTTGATCAGCTGACATTTTAGATGCCTACTTTGGATGAAGTGAAGTGTTGCCTAAGAGAGCCCTCTTTATTGCTAAAGGACTGAAAAAGGGAGTCTTTTTGAGTAGCTCAGATGTAGATATCTGCAGCTGTCTACATTTGGACTGATGAATCTCATGTCAGGTGTTCAGCAAGTGACAGGCTTCCCCTCTGAGTCATTAGTAAATTTGTATTCAAGATGAGACCACGGGATACCTTACTATTGAAAGTTGCTGTATTCAGCTTAAATCACTTTATTCAAGAGCACTAGTTATTTTTTAAAACTCTAATCTTCGTATTTTGTGCATGAGAAAGGATGTTATTGCCAGTATCTGGACCACATTCCATGTTGGGTATCTACATTTTAGAATAGATTCTGATTTGAATCCCTGAGGGTAGTTAGAAAAGTAAACTATAGTAAAATTTATGAGGAACACTAACAGGATAATATTAGTTACCAAATGTGAAAAACCAGAATGAAACTTACTATTAAAGACTAAACTTGTCAGTCACCTAAATAAGCAGTCATATGCTGTGTCAGATATAATAGGCATCATTTGGCTGATGCTGTTGATCTACCACAGTGATATTTTGAAATGGAAAGCTATTAAACAAATAAGTGTATTGAAATTAGCAGTGTTCACAGCGTTGTAGTCAAAATTGTTCTATATTTTCATGTTTGAGCCTCCTAGTGGAAGTTATGTTTTGCCTTTCTAATTAAACATTTGGTTACCCAGAGCTGGCTTTATGCTTTGGAGAAAGCCAAAGTCAAGTCAACAACTTTTGAAAGGAACTTGTATAATTCTGCTAAAAATAAATCTAAAATGTTCAGAAGGGGAACCCTGATTCTGAGTATCACAGTATATTGGAAAGTAAATCAAATGCATATGTAGTCAGACATATCCTGTCTGAGGAACTGATCATTATATAAGTGGATTCTGGGGAAGTTTCTTCCTTTCTGGCTTTCGTTAAATGGAATTCGGCTGACTGAAATGATTTCTATGCCTTTTGGGCGTTATTTTCAAAACAGGATTTCTAAAGTCAATTTCCTAAATCTGTACCTTGGAATTTAAATGGGTGTTCTGATTTTCAAAAACTAACTACAATTTTAAGTCAAATAATTCATTAGGAGGGCAAAACAGGATTTCTGGTTGAATGTTTAAGGAAAAAAAGAAAACAAACACAAACTTCTTTTCAAGATTTTCAGCACTAGAAGAAGAAAGTTATGTGGTCTGGTTTATAAAGTTCTGTGTACCAAATAACTCCTTCAAAAGTCAGTGTCTTAAAGCAGTAGTTTGCATTCTTAATAGTATGAAGAGCCTCAGAGGATCCAGAAGGGTTCCCAGATGATTTATACACCTTTTGACACCCTTTCAATCCTATTCCTAACATTGAATCTGGAAACTGCCAAACTGATCTTAAATATTTGTAGCCTCCCTTGCTGCTGTAATTTGTGGCTCCCAAGGACTTGCTACCATAGCCATAATGGCTCAAAAATTTCCCGTTCCAGTTCTGTCACTTTTATCACTCCCTCACCATACATATTCCTGTGCCATCGGTTTTACTAGAGAAACTGTTTTAATCTTACTGTCCAGAATAATTGTTATATACTCTGCTTGTGTAAGGGTTTCATCTGTCAGAATCTTAACAGCACAGCATCAATGATTAAAAAAAATATTGCCAAATTCACACATTCAAAGCCACATGTTGCTCTATAAAATCTTTTTTCTTTTTAATTCCTATTTTAAGACCTTTTTCTTTGCTTGAGGGATCCTTAGTCTTTTACAGTACTCAACTCATGCTTTCATCCTGTTCTGCAATCAGGAAAGAGAGGAATTATTTTTGTTTAATGAAAGTTGTGATTCTTACATGATCAAAGGAAAGGGAAAGTAACAAATATGGTGAGATTTAAGATAAAATGACAAGAACTGGCAACACTGTGTTTGCCAAAGTCGTGGTTTAACCCCAGTCAGCAACTAAGTACCACGCAACTCCTTGCTCACTCCCCCTGCCCCCAGTGGGATGGAGGGGAGAATTGGAAAAAGGTCAAACCCATGGGTTGAGATAAGAACAGTTT
>NW_009635294.1:0-981 GCF_000690535.1 Cariama cristata
CTCCTGTTCTGAGCCCCTTTGTTCAGGACTGCACTGTGCAGTCAGTCACCCCTCCTTTCCTGCTGCTTCCTACCCACTGTGCAAGCTTCAGCTGACTCAGAGCTGACTTTCTGAACAGGTCAGCTGGACAGAAAAAGGCAGCGACAACAGTGTCTGCAAAAAAAAAACCAAAGTTTAGCATTTTACACGCTGCTTCTAGGCAGAGCATTGGACCTGCTCCAAACCTAAATTAGCAGAAAAGATGAATTCAGAGTTATATCTTCCTACCATACAGGACCATTGTGATATTTGGTCTGAATTTTGTGTAACACAAGCCAAGGAATTACCCTGTACTAATTTCAGTTTGGACCAAACTAGATCTTGCTGTTAAAAGTATTTGATTTTTTTTTTTTTCCTGAAGCTGCCAAGGATGGACGATTGATCCTAGATCTAAGTGGATTTAGGACACTTAATCATTCCCTTCCCAGTAAAAAGCTGTCCTCTTAATTTTGCTAACAGATTCTTACCCAAAGATATGCTTGCAGCTTACCAGCTACCTAGGAATAATAGACCATTTGACTGATTAACATAATAGCATAGAAGAATGCTAATTAGCAATGCTTATTAATACTTGCTGCCCTCTCTAAAGGAAAGCAAGGGCTTTATAACCCTGTTTTTGTAGGAGAGTAAAGTTAGGGTAAGAGAGAAAAAGTATGGTTTTCAGGACTCTGGAACAAACAGTGCTTGTACCAGGTCCTCAGAAGACCCTACTGAGGGCTCAAAATGAAAAGTTAAAACTTAATGAAAAATTTAGAACAAAATTCTGAAGTCAGTGTGAAATGAAAAAGTCAAAATGAAACAAAGTGACAACCACATAATTTGAATTATTTACAGCTGAATAAAGTATATGTACACCCTTGGGGCCAGTATGTCGCAAGCATACCCAAATTTTTCTGTCACTGTCCTGACTCTTGGGGGGGGGGGGGGGGGGGGGTGAATTGG
>NW_009635294.1:1005-2897 GCF_000690535.1 Cariama cristata
GGGAAAGCCGTGTGTGCTGTGGTGCGATAGGACTAGGAAGAAACTTTTGTGATGAGTGAAGTCAGTAGGAACAGTTGGACTTTGTTTTCCTTTGAAATTACTCTGGCCTAGAATTAGGCTGTACCCTGGACTGGACGTGCCTGCTGTGCGCTGTGACTGTAAACGCGGAGCCAACTTGTTTGCGAGAGCTGTCCTTTGATCTGCAGGGTGGAACAGTTGTTTCTGGCTCATCAATGCACACACTGCCTGCATTCCATGTTGATTGTTGTTCTCTGCATACAGCGTTCTCTTTAACTGTAAAATCAGGCATTGTGGTTGTTGAGCATATCACGTAGGCCTGCTTCCATCTTATGCAAACAACTCTTCTGAACACAAAGCACGTTCGGCAAAGGGAAGGTAGGAAGCAGGGAGTGTAGTTCCTCGCACCAGGCAAGTAGCAGAATGACAAACAGGTGAACTAGCAACATGTTTAGCATTGGAGGGTTTGGGTGCCTGATGGCTGTGAAGTAACGTGTTCTCATCAGGCTGGGGGGGACCTATGCTTGACTTAAGTGTGGATGTAACAACCCTGAGATCTTCCCCCAGGTGCTGACAACTTTATTCCCATCAAAAAGGGGTGATACTGTACACGTAAGAGATGAATAGTCACTGTAGTAGGCATCGTTTGCACCAGCATGGCACCCTGCATCTCCTACAGACCTTTTCTCACTCAGGTATTCCTTGTGTAGTAGCGGTGGCTCTCGTCAGCCCAAGATGCTGTCAGGAAAGGACTTACCAATGCAGACATTGCTCGTTGTACTGCTGCCTTCCCTGTCTTGAAGTAAGCTAACTTAAGTGTGTTATGCATACAACAGTGCTTTTGTACAGCACATATCAGGTACTGATACGTGAGCAGAGCTCCTGCAGAACAATTAGGAGAGCATAAATGCTGCTTTCTGACCACTTTGAAATTAGCTAATTTTCTTAATGACCAGCATAAATTCTACAATTGCCTCTCAAGTTCTCTTGAGAAGTCTGTTTCAGTTTAAGCAATTAATAAATTGTGCCTATCACTTTAGTATCAGGATGATTTATGGAAATTATAGTAACTACAAATTTGCAGTATTTTTGTGCCAAAATTCCATGAAAAGCATATTCCGAGCCTATGGAGATGGACATGAATAGTATTGATGCTGCAGATATCAAACTGTAGAACACAGTAAGCAGAGAGAACGGTAAAGAATTACTAAAATACCACCTCTTTTAAATGTGCAAAGTGCCACGTAGATGTCATAAAATGAAAACTAGACTAGCAAAGAACAGTACTCAATTTAGGAAGTGGTATCATTAAGATGTTTGAATGTGCTACTGTTTCTGATTGGGTAATCATGCCTCTTGCGTGCTACGTAAGCTAGGACTCTTGCAGAAATAGTATGTGACTGCTATAGTGACTGTGTAAGAGGGGACAGAGATAAGTTTGAAAATTCAGTCACAATTTGGGCATTTCCTGGTGTTTTGGAATGCCGTTTGTTGCCACAGCATTTTTAATAGATTTTTGTTTGATGCTTCTCTTGCTGTCAATGACTTGCCTCCCCATAGAGATGGAACACATCTTATGCTCCAAGACTGGAGACTTTCACGGAGGCTGGCATGGAGTGGTCTATTCCCTTCAGATTTAGTGGGAACACTGAGGACTGTGTGTGTTGATATAAAGTTCTGCTTGCTTCATCATGGAAGTTGATATTGTGTTTTCTTTTTCCAAACCTACAGCTACATGTTGTGAAAACCTCACTTGTTTCGTGGACTATGTACAGACCCTGTCCTGTATCCTGAGAAATGACTTGGATCCCAGTTCATATAACCTCACTGCAACATGGTACGTCTCAGTAGGATGAGCAAAGTCCATTCAGCAG
>NW_009635294.1:2928-15363 GCF_000690535.1 Cariama cristata
ACTTCTAACATGGCTATAGCACAGTGGTGTCCTTCTGTCCTCTTTGTTAGGTAGAACTCTTATTCTTGCCACTGTGCTGGTTTTTACTTGGTACTTCACACTCCAGTTATCAGCTGGCTTCTCCCCTAGCAAAGGATGCCTGGTTCCTGTGTCCGCTGACTGCACTGCTTGCCACTGACTGCTACACTGACTCTGGCTTCCTTGGCATTATTTTCTCTCCTGCCCTGGGAATACATTTCCCTTTGCTGCTGTTAACAATGGGCTTTCACTCATGTGTGCTGACAGGGCTCACGCAGCTTGTCCAAGCCCCCTATGGCTGCTGTTCTGCCTCAGCAAGGAAGTGGGCACAGTCCTGGGCTGTGCAGCCCTGATGAGCACCTTTCCTTTCTACAAGCACTTCAGCATCACTTTCCTACTTCTCTCAAAGATGCTAAGCTGAGCAAATAGAAGGAAAAAAAAACAAACAAACAAAAAAAAAAAACCAAAAAACAACAATCTGTCGAAGATAAATTTTTATTTGAACATGTTGCCTCTTTTTTTTTTTTTTCTTGTTAATTTCTATGCCTGGTGGTTCAGCAACAGATTAGTCCAACTACAGTATGTGGTAGATGTGGACTTGTTTGTTTGTTATGGTGTTTTTAGGGTTCCTGAGGAAGATCCAGAAAATACTGTGGCTGCCTGCAGTCTTCTACAACTGTCCAGGAACACCAGTCACACACAGTACATGTGCACTGTGGACATGACTGTACTCCTGGCAGATATCAAGGTCCAGGTGGATGTTACGGAGATAGCTGATAGGCAGCACGTGATTTCCAAAGACTTTTATATGGCAGAGAACAGTAAGTATGAAAACAGTGGATTTGACAAATACTGTCTGACCTTATGTCTATCTGCCAGTATAGTCTGGGAAAGGAGTGAGAGTGGCAGCCAGTGGTGGGGGGCTATGTTTGATGTGCACTTGTCTACACAGAGCACTGTGCCCCTATTGTTGCTACTGTAAACTACAGAAGCATTTAAGCTTGAGGCTGAGCTTAGAGCTGGCTTGGCCCCAGCCTTTTCACAGGGAAATTCCTTTTCCCCATGAAGCAAGAGGTGATAAATTTCCACCTTAGATCAGTTTCATACCAGACTATGCAAGTGTTTGTCCTCGGCTAGAATCTAAAGGGCAGGAGGAATTGCTTTAATTGCAAATGCCACACACATCCTCATGGGAGTCCTAGGAGGTTCTTGCAGTGGACACCTGAACCAACGTGACATTATTGTGGGTGGCACAAAGTGTCTCTGACACAATGGAGGTGGCAGTTCCCCTTTCTGGGGCAATTCCTAACTATCTCTCCTGCATGACAGGAAGACTGGGTGCAATTCTATAGTTGACTTGGTGGAATCCGAGTTGTGTAGCAAACTGAAGAAAAGGGCTGGTTAGCCAGGCAGACAGGTACCATGCAAATGTGTGAAAAAGGATTTTTCTACTCGGATTCTTCTGAAATTAAACTTTACATGAGAAGTGTCATCTTTTTGCCAAATGCCATAACATTTCAGGAAAGCCCCTTGCCCACACTGAGACACTATACATTGGGTAGTGGTGCTTTGCACGTCTCCCAGATGTCCCCATACAGAAGCATCGCAGCTCAGTGGCGGACCCTGCAGAGTAGTGCTGGAGTTTGTGCATTAATGCTTTTCAATATATGAAAACACGCTGCAGGGGATACAAAAGCTTGCCTTTTAGGCACTTAGGACCCAAGGATTTGCACTGGGTTTATGCAGTGTCCACTAGCCTCAGCTTTTCCTGATGCCTTTGTTACATTGAGGGGTAATTCTCTAACTGTAACTGACCATGGCTGCACGGAGTCCTCCTTTGTCAAGAGAAGAACAAGGTGCTCTACTCCTTGCATCTCGCAGGAGGTATTAGTCCCTTGTGCTATCTCTTCCTGTTCCTTAGGTGAAGAAGAGGTTCAGGGAGAGGCAGAAGGCATATTCAGAGAAATGTGAGCCTGACTTTACTATGCTGCTGAGGTGTGAGGTTCTGTGCATGGCTCAGGACTGCTCAGCCTGAGAGGCAGGAATATTGTGGATGTTGTCCTGTGTAGGAGGGCCCACCCTTGCCAGGGTAGTTTTGCTCCCTACTTGCTCTGCATTGCTGATACCATACTGGGCCATCTCTTTTCTGCGGTAATGTTATGAAGGGTAACACCATCCTGTCTTCCAGTCAAACCACAGCCTCCATTCAATCTGACTGCTGTGTTCTCAGAGGGTTACAATATTTCTTGGGAAACCATCTACCAGAACTCTCCTTTCTACTTTTTAAATGAGGAGCTGGAATATCAGCTGCGTTATAAGAGAAGGACCGACACCTGGGAGGTAAGTGAGATGTCATTTTACCGTCAAGTAGGATGTACCAGCAGAGGAGGCCAGCACAAGCAGGACAGGAGCACTGGTGTGGAAGAAGGTTTTTCATGGTTTAGAAAAGGTGTCTCTCTGCTTGCCTGGACTGAAAACAGGCAAAACTGAAAAAAGAATCGAGAAGCGGAAGGTATTTGAGAAGTACTAGATCCTGTGGGGAAGGCTGATAGTTCATTTGCTTCTCATGCTGTCGTGCATGGAAGGATCCCCCAGGGTTCCATGCAGCTACTGGCCAGCCAGAGCATGGCCTTGCAGAAACAACATGAAAGCAGAGGAGATTACTTTGCAGGGCTCCTCACTGTGCAGCAGTGAGGGTGAGGTAGGAGCAGTCACTCCAGCCCTGAGTGTTTGGTGTTTAATCGTTCACAGACTCAGAAGACTAAAGCTGTCCACGAAGATAAACGGACACTGGTGATCCTGCCATGGGAGCTCCAGGCGAACACTGAGTATGAGATCCAAGTGAGAGCCAGACCTCGAGAAGACACTGGCTACCATGGATTTTGGAGTGAATGGAGTCTTCCACTGATGTTGAAAACCAGCCCTGCCGGTACATGCTACCAGCTCTCCTTGCCCTTTCAGTTGGTCCAATGTCAGAGAATGCTTCCAGAACTGTAATCAAATCTAATTGATTAGAACAAATGCTAAATAGCCTAGTAAAGACAGGCATGTTTGCCTTGCTTACTGAGTACATGATCCCTAGGCCTGGGCTGATATGTGCTGTCTGTATTGACCTTCTCACTGTGTTGCAAATGACCCATGGGAAGAGGGTTTGATGAGGCTGGTTGTATGTATGGGTGCCACAGCAGGAGTGCAGCCTCTAGCTTCCTTTCCAGTGTCAAATGTCCAGGGTCCTGCTTGCAGCTTTCAGAAATAGGGGAGTTGTAGTAGAGGTGCCTTCACTACTGGGGCTTAGTATTGCCTTCAGCTGAGAGGAGAGGGGATACTGCTCTCAGGGCTAAGTTTTGTGTCTGGATGCTGATGTTTGGTCGTGCTGGGTGTGGGTGTTCCATTTGATCGCCACCACTCCCACTCCACAGGGAGTATACAGTACCTTATGCACAGAAGTACGCTGGTGCTTGTCACGGTGGAACAGAGGCTATGAAAATAGGGAGTCTCAAATAGAGCAGGGCAGGATGACTGTGGTTAATGTCAGCAGCATGTGCTGAGTTTCCTTGCTCTCGCTGGTCTGCAGCTTGAACTGAAGTATTACATGGTGCTGTGGCAGCAGGGTCAGGCTCCATTTGCTAATGGTTATCTGAGTTCTGGGTCTCAAAGGTCCTCCTTTCCATCACGGGCAGAGAGCAGCCAACAAGCATTCATCAAGTCAACACCTTTCCTTCACATGTTTCTGGTCAGCCACACTCTCTTTTCGCTTCATGGATCATCTGTGGAGGTGTCCCTAAATCAAGAGGAGTCAGAAACACCAGAGGTCTTTGTAGTAGGGAGCTGTCCTTCTCCAAGCATGTTGGCTGTCGGTCTGCAGTGCCGTCAGGCCATAGGGCAGCTGATGCACTGCTCCCTTCATCAATGCAGTCTTCTCTGAGCATCCTCATTCAGACCTCATGTCTGGAGTGTTGGGCCCCAAGTGACAGCCTTAGTGTCCCTAAGAGAAAGCCTGGGGTAGAAACTGAGGGTGTCTCGTCACCATCTCCTGCTTATTGACCAGGGTAGAAATGCAAGGTGAGCCTGAATGACCCTGTCTCTTTCTCCAGCAGTGACACAGACAGCAGGCATGGGATGGCTGCTGCTGTTTGGTGTTGTCGTGGCAATCACTGCCTCAATCACAACCTTTCTGGCCAAACAGTGGAGGTAAGAATGCTTCAGGAAGCTGGAGTAAATGCTCCTGTTCTGTCTTGAAAGATGGGGTGTTCACATGCAGCCTTCTTTGCACCTTGTATATCCATGCACAGACATAGCTATGGGCCTGTGAGGACAAGCAAAGTATGGTCTCCAGCTGGTGTACTGCCAAGAGCACCTTGCTTTTCTCTGGGGCTCTGCTGCCATTCAGCTGGTTGGTACAAGACAATGGCACATGGGGACTGAGCAGGGGCCACCCAGCCTCCTGGGCTGCTCTCCTGGTCCTGTCTGTGTTCTTCAGTTGCCAGATGGCAGCAGCAGCTAGGGCTGGCCTGCCCCTTTCCTAAGCTGACACAGCTTTTTTTGGAGGGTCACATGCCTTTGCAGAGGGATGGGGTGCACGCTACCACAGAGGAGGGTGCTGGGCTGGGGCAGCAACAGGGCTGGCGTGGCCCACAGCCACAGAAAGAATGCATAGGGCAGGGTTCTGGCCTGCAGATGCAGACCACCAGCGAGCCCAGCCTGAGAGGAAAATGCATTTCCAGCACTTCGTACTTTTTCAGGAAGGAAAAAATTGGAACCTCTTTCCTTGGTGTGAATATTGTATCTGGAGTCCTGAGGGCTGAAGCCCCACCTCCTGTGAGGCTCACAAGAAAGGCCATTAGATGGCTCTGACAGCACAAGACATCCTTGGATCCTCAGCCACTTGCTAACTTGTGAGGCTGGGCAGGTGATTTCAGCTGCTTGAATTGGATCTGGAGATGCCTTGCTTTGCATCTGTAATATGCGCTTAACCCCAAAGCCTTTCTCTTTTCTCTTCCAGCTTGTGGAAGAAGATGGCTTGCATCCCAGATCCTGCTTCCTTTTTCAAACCTCTTTACCTGGTGCATAATGGAGATTTCAAGGTATAAACAGGCTACACAAGCGAGTGGAGCACATGACGAAGTTAAACTAAAAGGCCCATCACGCTATCTGGGACAAGGGATTCTCATTAGGGCAGGGGGGAGGGGAATCTATCTCAAGGGAATCCCAAACGGCTCCAGATATAAGGACCAGAGCTCTCCGGTGTCTGTTCTGTGCCATGAAGGCCTTTATGTCATGGCTGTGCCGCTTATTCCCTGTAGGTGCTGTCTCAGTGGGTGAGCTGAGCTCATACATGATCTGGGAACCTGAAAGGAGTGGACAAAAGGATACTAGGACAGTAACCGGGACTTTTCCAAAGCTCCAGTCCCATGCTGCCATCAAGGCCATGGACCCAGATCTCCCACTCCAGCCTCTGCAGTGACACGAGCTCAACATGCAGTTCTTTCTGAAGAGTCACTCGTACAGACAATAGCTATTGCATATCATCCTGGAAAGATGGCCAGAGCTTCAAGGGCAAATAACTGCTGTGTGATAGTACAGTGCAGCTGCCTCTCTATGAAGGAAGTGTCTTTGAGTAACTTTGCCAAGCCTTCCCATATTCTCTTCTCATTTAACACCACCCAAACTTGCTTATGTGACAAAACAGTTTGCAAAGACTGCAGAGTTTGCTGGAGTTTTCAGGATACAAAAGTAAAAGAGCATTGAGCGTCCATAAATAATGGCTATATTAAGCTGAAGAGCAACTCACAATGCCATTATCAAACTGTAAAAGTGCTGGCATGTGAGTGCAGACATCACTGCCTCTTTCTGAACAAGTTCCTGTTGCTACAGCAGCACTGATCAGACACACTTCAGTGTCTGCTTTTTGTTTCTGCTTTTTCTTAGACCCTCTTCTGGGAGAGGGACATCAGCTAGGCCCTAATGAGCTTCATGTACTTTCCCACTGCTGCATAGCTGATGTTTGCAATTAGGTTAAGCAAGTAGGCTTGGATGGGTGCCTTCAGGCTGACGCCTGCAGTGACTGCTCACTTCCTTCCTGCCTTCCTCTTTCAGCCCTATTATGGCTTCCCATATCTGCACCAAAGGGGTACTTGCATCCTCTTGTGAGGCAGGTGGTACCGGTTGCTGTCAGGTGGACTCAGTGTGGGAATTCCTGAGAGTCACAGGCTAGCACTCACAGCGGAAGGGGAAGCACCCTGCATGCCAAGAGCCATGCTCCTCTCAGGGTGAAGCCATAGGGTTCTCTGTTCTGTGGGAATTAGGTTCTTGCTAGTTTCTAGTTAGGCCGTTCGGTGCTGCCGGAAAGGGAATAAGCCTCAGTTGCTAAAGCTGAGTTACTACTTAATAAATTTGCAGATTAAAGCAGCAGTTGCCCGAGCCTCAGTTCCTAAAGCTGAGTTACTACTTAGTAAATTTGCAGATTAAAGCAGCAGTTGCCCACCCAGCCACAGCACAAGATGCACAGGCGGGGGGTGTCAAGAGGATGTGGTGACATCACTAATACGTGAGCAGACTTGTCACTTTTGGCTGGCAAGAAACCAATTGATGTAGGGCTTATTCAACTGCATCCTGCCTGCATCAAAGCAAGTGGTTAGGTTATGTCTATGAATAATGATCAGCAAATTACAATAGCAATACTCTGCAGGCAACAGTCCTAGATTAGGTAGGAAGCAGTGAAAATGTTAGAGGAAAAGTTTAAGACATAAAAAGAGAAGGGAAAGCAGAGGAACATTGTTTACTCTTGTATGTATATGGGTCCTTAGATTCACTTTGGGCAGGAATTTGCAAAGAATTGTCAAGAGGGAATAGGAAATATTCTGCCTGCTCAATTCTAAGAAAGGGATTGCCTACTGTTTCTTCAAATAGCCTTTTGCACCTTAGGTGCCTTTCTGTCCATTTCAGCTTTAATAATAAGATCTTTGTAGCTTAGGTTAAAAATACATTAAAATAGACTTGGTGCTTCCTGCTGTAATGAAGATTTTTCCATGCTCTCTGTCAAATGGTAATAAGCTGTGTCGAGCTGTTCCCTTCCCAAATGCTTTGCTCATGTCTAGTTATGCTGAGTGCAGTTTGGGACAGGAGGCCGATACAATTAAGGCAGTCTGACAGCTGTGGCAACACCCAGCTCTTGTGCAGCACTCTGTTAGAAGCCCTCACAGTGTTTACGAAGCTCAGCGTTGCTACCTATTTTATAGCAGCAGAAAGTGGTGCACTTAGAAGAGCCTTGACACAGCTGAGCCATTAGGTAAGTGTCAGACAGGGAGCAGAACCAAGCCTTGAGTCTGTGCTGTGCCAGCCGCTGGACTGCTGGGTCCTCTAGTGCAACTTACTGGCATTCATTAATGCCACATACCTAAAGTTTGCTGTGATCTGACTGTTTGATACAGTGACTTCTTTAAAAAGAACAGAAGCTTTTACTTTGTTCTTATATCAGAGAAACCCAGAGGTGCCTTTACTCCCAGATGAGACTGAGTGCAAGGGGCTCATGATCTAGAGAAAACGCATGGCCCAGGGCAGAATGTAATACTAATGGTGATACAGAAGGGCAAGATTCAATGTGTGGCACTCCTTAATCATCTGAGTAAGTGTTATTTGCAGCAGGCAGTGCTTTGAGGTCCCCATTCCCAGCCTATCCCTACTTCCTTCTTCTCGCTGTGAGAGAAAAGGCTGATCTGAAGCATGGTTGCATACATAAGATGGGGAGAAGCCTTGCCCTGACCCCCTTCCCAGGGAACTGAGGCAAGGGAAGTGACAGAGCAGGGCTATGTGTTTGTTGCATACCGATGCAGCACACAGAGGGAGAAGCTGACCATCCTGAGAGAAGCAGTGTTGAGAACAAGAGGGAAAGGGGCGCTTGGCGGCTTGGGTTTTGACCTCTGGCTGATGCACGAAGGAGTGCTGCTATGGGCAGTGGCATTCTTTGCAGTATAAAGAAAACTGCAAAGCCATGCAAATCTCTCAGAGCTAATTATTTTCTGTTACTTGAGTCAGTTCTCCTGCAACTGCCTATGTCTGGTAATAACAGCATCTCATACCCTGCTGTTTTGAAGGAGTCAGGGATTTTAGAGTTTGACTTTGCCTCTAAAAGCATAAGAACTTTGGTTGTTCTGTGGAACCTCAAACCTGACAATACTAACCTCTCTCTCCCTGTATGTCCTTTTATGCAGAAGTGGGTTGGTGCATCCCATATGAAAATGACCCTCGATTTCTTTGAATGGGGAATAGTCCTTCCAGAAGTCCTAGAAGTTTACACCATGCGTCCTTCCAACAGCACCTCACGGGAGGAGCTGCGTGAGCTGAGAAGAGATCTGCCTTGGAAGCCCTGCGTGTCTTGCCCAACTACCGCAGGTCAGGATAGCCAGTCCCTGCTGTCTAGTGTGAACAGTAGCAGTGGGACTCAGGACCAGTCATATGGGCATTTGTCCATTGATACTGTGACTGTGGCCGATGAATTTACACCTTGTAGCTGCCAGTGCAACTGTAACCGTGTGTACAGGGCACATGAGCATACCAGCGAGGAAGACAGTGCTGGAGAAACTGGTTACCCCAAGGTTAATGTTGATGATGAAGACAGAAAGATATCCAGTGACTTGCATCTGGCTGACCTGAGCACACAGGATAAAATACTTGCTTCAGGCTCTGTGTCCACAGACCATTTGAGGAGCACAAGTGTCCCAGCCCACCAGCAAGTAGAAAGGGCTTTGGAAGGAGGGGTGGGGAGCATCCTAGAAGCCCTTTGCTTGCAGCCTAATCAGTGGGATTTGGAAAATCCAGGTTCTCTGCCTTCTCCTGATGGTGAAAGTGTTTCCTACAGTGAAGGCTCCTATGATTTCTTCCCTCACATTGCAAGGCCTGGTGACAGTTACCCTATGATCTGTGTAGATTTGGACACTATTGACAGTGGCTTTGTGGACTCGGACTGTGGGAGTCCAGTTGACTGTGAATTTGAGCAAAACAGTCAGACCAACTGTGAGTCCATCCCTCTTGAGCAGGAGGGGGAGAACTTTCCACGGAGCTACGTCAAGCAGTGGGTATCCTGTCGCACTGACAGCCCTGTCAATGGGACACAGACAAACTGAGGACTTGATGTTGCCTTGCAGAGTGTATGGTCTTTTCCATACTATGCCAGGAGCACAGTGTTAGCAAAATTCAGAAGAGAAACAGAGTTTACTTTGTGTAAGCTCTATTGCATACAACTGAAAACTGTGAGGTCCAAAGAAATATATGCCTATTTCTATTGCCACTTACCCTGCTAATGTCTGTACACTTGAGGTGATTGGGGTTTTTTCCTTTTTTTTTTTTTTTTTTAAATCCTAGGTCAACCCCCCCTTATAATGGCAGAAAAAACAACTGTACCATGAAAATTACCCTTTAGCTTATGTACATGTGCAAATTTTTTTGACAGCGACCTTATAAAGATTACAAAACTTTAAGTTATTTTTCCCTGGTATTCTCACATGACTCGAGAGTTTGGATGTACATGGAATCTTAGAAGCATAACCCATGGCAAGCATGTTTGTTACATTAAAGTCCCCCTACCCTTTCCAAACAACACAGGTGGCGTTACTTTTCCTACTAATATCTTTGGCTTTTTAAACCCAGCTGTAATAGTTTGTTAATTATGGAGGGTCCCAGCCCTGTCCATGGGATATGGTCAAAAACAATTCTCATAATCGTGACAGAACTGTGTGTCGAAGAGACCAAACACAACTCAGGTTTCAGAAAGACTTTGCATTTCCAGGTGGAGTCTGCAAATGAAAAGTCTTCAAAACATATATAATTCCAAACTCTTGCTACCAGGGCTTTCTACTAAATCAGCATCTCTCCCAGCATTTTCCAAGCATATTAACTGAAACATTGAGCAGCTTTTAGAACTATGCAGAAATTTCAGAAATATTGTCCTACTTGGATGTGCCTGTAACTCCATCGTCTGCCTTGGACCTGGTCTGTGGCAGTTAACAGGTCAGTAGCACAAAGTTTGAGCAATTTCTGCTAGCTAATAAAGCCAACTATGAAACTGCTATTTGTGCTGTAACTGTGAATATGTTTCCCTCTAACATCTCTGTATCTCTGTTTTGTTTAGGGTAATTGTCTTAAAAAGTTACTGTAACACTGATACTGAATGTGAAGACCTACATCTTATGTAGGCATAGTGCTACTAACCCACAGGCTGCTTGGCTCCAGAAGATCTTATACCGAGAGAACCTCTGGTGAATCATGTGCGTTTCCAGTGTAGCAATAATCTGTTGTTGCTGTGGTACCAATAAACTCTTCTTCCTCTCCTCCATCTCTTACCCAAGACTTTAGCCAACCCCACAGCTCCCTAAACAAGAGGCAGCACTGTAATGAATAGAAACTGTTTCTTTCACAGGTGAGTGCTGGGAGAGTTTTTCTATGCATCCACATTCCTGGTTTGATTGTTCAGAACAGCTGTGGTTTCTGTTACGTTTATTTTGAGCCTACAGGGCTTAGCTTTGCCCATGCTGTTATTAGTCCCTCAGTATACCCCTAGCTTAGGGGCTTCCTGGGCACTGCTCCAAGATACCAGTTTTTTGGTTCCTCCCCTCCTTATTTCCCATTTTTCTTGTCATCTGCGATGATAAGTCTTGGGAAGTATTGTCTTAGCATGCTTATGCATCCTCCCTGCTGTGCTGCGAGTACCCTGCATGCCCTCCACGAGGCAGCAAAGGATCAGTCAACCCCGCTTCCTTGACGAGTTGAGCCTGCCCTGCACCGTCCTACAAGGTCTGCTTGCATCGTGCTTATGTCCGTGCAAACGTGCACTGGGCAGAAGCATCGCTGATGGTCTGTGACACAGTCTTCTGCAGCTTCACGTTGCAGCTATTTGCACTTCAGAAACTACATTGTGGTAACTGGCCCCAGGCTGCTTAAGGGATGAGGGGAAACTTGCCTATCTTCCTAGGTCCTTTTACATCTCAGTTCTGCAGGCTTCTTGTTTCTATTAGTATCATCAGCCCCAGAACTGCTGAAGGAGCTGTTTCTGTTATTGCCACACTATCTAGCTGCGCATCTGGTAGAAGCTGGTGATTTGGTGCTAAGTTAGGCTAGAAGTTGCCTCTGGTCACCCTAGGAGGCAGAGTTCATGGGCAGAGAAGAGCTTGCTTTGATCTGTGGCATAAGGATATTAAAATAAGGGAGACTGTTCCCTTTGAAGCAAGCTGTAACAAGCTTTTGGCCAATGAATTGTTGACACTGTGGATGTGGAGAGGTTTGAGGTGGGATTTTTTTTTTTTTTCCCTGTCTCCTAGCAGAAAACTGCAAATGTCCTTGACTTAGCAATATCTAATTTGGAAAAACTGTGTTTCCCCAGGAATGCTAGGGCTATTGGGAGCATTGCAAGTCCATGTTTTGTTGGTTTTGGGGAGGCCTCCCCTGCTCTCAAACAAGCGGTCTCTAAAAGGTCTCACTCCACCCTTCCGTGACCTCAGTAACCCACAGTGGCAGGCTGCTGAACGGCAGTGTGAATCACAGGAAGGAGTTATGATAATAGTGTGGTAAAGGCATTTGATGTTTAAGTGCTTGGCCAAGCAGGCATGCTTAAAAGAACAGAGTTTGCAATAGCCTGCCTAAGCCCTTCACTGCAGGGGAATCTGCTTAGCCACTCCTGCCATGCTCATGTAACCAGGTGATCTAACTTTAGCCTACCTTGCAAAGATGAGGTTAGTTATGCACTGACCAGTGGGATGAGGTAGTAAGAAGATGCCAGCAGCACCTCCCGTATAGACAAAGCCCTTAGATGGCTGTGGTCTGCTGTACTTTGCACAGTATTGACAACAATCAGGGATATGATAGAGGACTTAAGATGTTGCACTGACCAGAACAGTGTCCTTTTACTGGGGGACTTGATAAGCAGAGGAAAGGAGGGAGGTCAAATCTTGAGTGACAGCATGATCGGGATACAGAAGTGGTCTTGATCATCTACTCTGATAGACTAACAGTGTGTTCACTAGCCAACCACAGAAGCAGGTAGACACAGAAATCCCAGTCTATATGACTCTCTCTGAGGCTATCTCCAGCTCAAAAACGTGCATTATTGTACAAGCCAAGGACTGCAGCACGGAGAAGGTGCTGCATGTGCCAGTAGCTTCCACTGTAATGTGATGCTTCACCTATTTACTATGTTTTTTACATGGGTAAAAAACTGGCTGGATGGCCGGGCCCAGAGAGTCGTAATCAATGGAGCTAAATCCAGTTGGTGGCTGGTTACTAGCGGTGTTCCTCAGGTGTCAGTTTTCGGGCCAGTGCTGTTCAATGTCTTTATAGATGATCTGGATGTGGGGATTGAGGGCACCCTCAGTAAATTTGCAGGTGACACCAAGTTGGATGGGAATGTCAATCTGCTGGAGGGTAGGA
>NW_009635295.1:0-28072 GCF_000690535.1 Cariama cristata
ATATATATAAAAACAATATAGAATTAAAAACATATATATGTATATAATGAAAACATATATATTTATGTATGTGGTTTTAATTTTAAAAGAAGGCTTTGGACAGAAAGAAGACAAAGCAATAGAGAAAATAGTAACTCCAGCTTCCTTTTTCCAGAACAACTACCTCATATTTTTTAGAAATAGGAAGCACGGGTGGAGGGCTGACAAATACACTGCTCAGTACGCACCTCTCTCAACGTACTCCGTTGCTCCTGCCTTCTCTCCCCCTTTGATGCCACTAGGCTTTCCTTCTCTAAGACAGCCAGCTGCACAGTGCCCTAACCTTTCTCTCCATTTTAAAGCATACATATTAGCAGCAAGAGAGATTTTATTTCAGAGGACTCTATCCCTTTGTCTCACTCCTCTTTCAACTTGTAGCAGAAAGCTTGGTGACCACTCAGTTTTTGCCTACATCTTGTTACGGTTCCCTGCAAACTTCCACAGTCATGCAGTTAGCTTCTCCTCTTCAGCAATAAAATACAGCAGGAAAACTTTTAGAAGCAGCCAAGAAGGCAATATTTTCCTCGCTCAAGTAAATTTTGCTTGGCATTTTCTTTCACTGCTCCTCTCGGTGCCCATGCAGCCTGTTCCCCTGCAGGGCTCAGCACGAGCAGCAGCCTGCAGACGCAGAATAACTGCACTTAGTCTGCAGCAGGAGCTCTCAGTGCTTGGTACTTTTCCTAACATTTGACTGGGAAAATTACTGGGGAACCAGAGACCTGAGTCAAGGAGCGAATACAGGGTATGAGGGGCAACCTCCCTGTTTTAACACCTGGAGACAAAGCACGCACAAAGGAAGAGAGCAGGTTAATGAAAGACTTCTCTCAGAGGGGTTCTGCCCCATGCTGACCTTTTCCTCCTGCGTTACGCTTTAGTGATATATTGTCATTCTCTCTCCTGTAAAATTACAGTGACTTGTCATGTACTGAGAGCACCAGCATCCCTGTGGGAAAAGAGGAGGAACAAAGCTAGGCAGCAGGTCCTGCCTGGCAGGAGGTCGTTTCCATCCACAGCTGGGTAGGATCACCAATCATCACTAGCTCCTCTTATTTCTCTCAAGTTGGTATCCTGGCAGGCACTGGGCAAATTACTCCAATACCTGAGTTTCCTGGATGGTAAAGAAAGGTAAGACTGTTATGCTCTCCCCTGAGAAGCGTGTTATAAGGATTAATTAGCTCCTGTTTGTAAAGAAGAAAGTGTCTGTGAGAGGGCCAGGCACAACACACTAATGTTACTAAGTTGGTGTTTAGGCTAATAGCTCTTTGCTAACTGTAGCTTTACCAAGGAAATAGAAGAGACAGGTCTCCAGTCCTTTGCTTTGAATCCAAAGTGAGTTCATTACTCCCTTACCTGCTGGATGAGCTCTCAGTTATTTCCCATCGTTCTCCAAAGTTTCCCACAGGCCATGTTTGCAGGGTGAGCTGCAGGCGGTGTAAGCTGGTGTTACTTGGAGTCACACCAGGGGACACCAAAGCAGGTCCCTTCCCGGAGGTCCCTCATCACTGGACCAGCTGCAGGCAGCTCTGTGGTGGCCAGGCTCCATGCACGAGACCAGACTTATGGTGGTCCAACCTTTCTCCAGACTCAGCCTCAGCACACACACATGAACAAGCGATGTGTTTTCTTTTAGCTCTGAGACACTTGAAATTCACCCAGATCTCTTAATTCTGCATTGCCCTGTGTCTCACAGTAGGTCTTTTTAACTCCTGTCTCTAAATGAGGCAGAACTTCCCAGCCACAGGCAGTTCATTTAAATATAAATGTAAAAGCTGTGCTGGAGGAAATGGTTTCTGCTCAGCTATTTGATTATGAAATCAAATCATTTCTCTGCTGTTTTCAAATTGGTGGCTAACGGACGGTAACAGTGAAAAAGGGGGATTGCAGGGCTGGGTTTACATGAATTAAAGACATTCATTCCTGTGTGTGCTTTAATCTATATTGAAAGTAGTGTGTTTTCAATTATGACCTGAGCCTATGGGATTTTTTTTTTTTATCTCTAAAGCAATAGAGAGAAAAGCCTTTAACCCTCAGGAAATTGTTAAATGTGGGATTATAGACCAATGCCATCAATTATTCTTTCTTATGTTCACAAATGATAACAAAGAGATGAATTGATGGGTAAGATCTCGACTTCAGGTAACAGGAAACACTAGCTACAAGTAAAATAAAGGCATGGATAAAGAAATGGCTAGCTGAGCTTCCCTGAAACACAGAAACGAAATGCTGAAAGCACAGGAATCCGATAGTGATTTCTGATCTCTGGTGTCACAGAAAATCACTCAAGGAATTGTCTTCTGAGACAACATTCCCTTTTATCTAAATGTGTACATGCTGCAGGGACTCACAAAAGCATACATGTTGTATTCTTCCTTCAGCTTAGCATTTTGCAACCTTGCAAATCTTTGCTCTTTATCTATCTGAAGCCTATGTTAACACATGCAGGTGGTCTATGGAAAACTGTCTGGTCCTGAGATGTTAACTCCTTTTATTCCACTGCTGGGGTGGTTTGCAGGAAGCTAAGTATTAAGGATTGTTCTACTGTTATTTTTCTATATAAACATCACTGCAATTGCCACAGGAATGATAGTCACTTGCTACTGACAATTAAAGATGAGCAGAAAGGAGGTGTCCAAAAAAACTCCATATTTTACAATATCCTGAGAACCTATGACCCAAATAACTTAAATAGCCTATGTAAAGCCAAGTGAATAGAAAGGTTGCAAATAAACCTATCACACAGTAGATGAATAGAGATGATGCGGATATTGTCTTGCTCCTGAAACTTTCATCTGTAAGTTATAAGACAACCTTTCAGCAATTGACAGTGCAGGAATTTCTTGAGCAACAAAAAGTGCTTCAATCTTTGTAAATGCTTTTGCAGTTTAGGCCTACGAACTCAGAACAAATCAAGACTGAAGATGAGAGCTGGAGGTTGGCGGTGCTCACTTTCCTTTTCCTTCCCCGGCCTCTGGCTCTAGCACATCTCTGCAGAGCTGTGCTTGTGTGCACAATCACTCGTGGCAAAGGAAGTCTGGCAGAAGCGGGTGAAAACCAGAGCCAGGCACACACAGGGGGATGGACGCCTGTCACGGCAGAGGAATGCTACCTTGGTCTCAGCATCCCAACACACTAATGAGGACAGTGGCGAGGAGAGGCACAGAACAATTTTTTTCACTTTGTTCTTGGCGTGGCAAAATGTAGATTTATTGACTCCACTGTCAAGCCTCCAGCCCTATCAAAGATCTGCCCATAAAACAGAAACTCCCCAGCCTGGCATGGAGGATGGGGCCAGGTACGTACTTAAAAACTGCTGGAGGAGGAGGAGGAAGAGCTTGCTTTCCTCCAGTGGTACCAAAGGGAGGAGCTGTGAGGATACTCTGCTTTCCCAAGCCTGACAGGTGAGGATGTTCTCCTGCTACTGACACCTGGCTGCTAAACCCTCCTTGCCTCTCTTCTTTCTCCTTTAGACCCTGTATAGAGGGGACTCTTGCTTTCCATATTCAGCCTGCTGGCGTGCAGCTGAGCAGTAGGGGCACTGCCCCAGCTGCCTCAAGGCTCTCTCCCAAAGATACAGATGATCTTCATCAAAATGCTGCAGACCACAGTGGGGGGACAGGCATAGGTGCCACCCAACTTGCAGTAATGCACAGCACCTTTTCTCACTTCACCTTTATTATTTTTGGAAGGGTTTAGACCAAAATCACCCTGTCTCAGCAGAATGACTTCTACAGGTGAAGTGTTTTGGGGTGATACCAAGCAGATGTTATAGGTCCTACAGGCATCAAACTGAGCAGAGGGGCATTGTTCTGACCTAGATTTCAGTATGTTATGAAAAAGTGTGTATCTCTATTTCGTACGATTCCTTGGACTTATCAATACCATTCCTACTCACTCACTGTATCTGTAGTTCCTATTTCTACAGTTTTCTGCATATTCTCTGTTCCACCTTCTGCACTCTCCCCAAGCAGATGGCTTTCAGTCTTTCTACCTTGTGTCTGCTCCTCTTGTCTGGACTAACTAAGGGAACAGTAAGTTTTCATACAAAGCAGTGGTTCAAAGTTATGTTCCTAGAATATCAGCAGAAAAAGTAATAAAAGCCACCAAAAAAAGAGGAAAAGGCCATTTATGCTTACCTATAAACCAGGTGTCAATACATTAGTTATTATGAAACAGGATTTATTCACACTTTGCTTTAGAGCTACTCCTTTCTTTATACTATGCTATAATTTGTTTGGCTATAGTCTAGTCAAAAGTCTGTGTGTATGTGTGCGCGCGTCTGTGCATGTCTGTGTTTTTTAGGATCTATGGTTATGGCTGTGCAATCCTTTGGGAAAAATTAAGATATACAGCCTGTTTGTAATAAACAATCCCACAGCTTAATTTACTCATTCTGTGTTCTTGCTTTAAAGATCTTTACAGAGCCTCAGATGCAGTAACCTTCTGTTTCACTCATTGCCTCTTACAGGAGATGAATGATGTACTCAGAGAAGGATTCAGACTTCATTTAGGCCCTGCTTCATGGTCAGTGGTTGTAATTGTCTGAAAAGGTAGCAGTGGGCATTAACCAGAATCATACTGATACGGCAAGTAGCCAAGTATGTTCCTTCTTTGGGTTTATCACTGTACTTACACATACTGTAAAGCAAAAGTATTTGGTTTAACTGTATCTAGTTGTAATTATACCTTGCTCAAGAAAATGTCTTTTTTCATTTCTTCCATCCAGGGTTTCGTCAGTATTTCAGATCTCATTTCCCCTTTACCGCCTAGCAAAAACCCAAATCTTTCTGAGATAAGCTCTAGTTCAAAGTTTCAGAGAGACGTATTTTGTTTGTATGTTTCTGTTTCTTACACCAATTTGGTTCCAGTGTCCGAGATATTTTGATATAACTGTGGAACTGAAAAAACATCTGGACTGGAAAAGTGTTGTAGGAGATAATGAAATGCTGGTAAAGGTAATAACAGAGCATCTGATACTCATCAAATGTAAATTTAGTAAAGGTAATTAAAAGGAGCACAATAAACTGAAAGAGGAGAAGCGGATCACAGGATAATACCATGGAATAGTTTTCTTTAATGGTCTGTTTTCCTCCAGGTTTGAGAAACCAGCACTGTGAAGGTTCATGTCTGTCTTAAATACTCTGCTATACCTTGCACTTCATTGCACACTACGTATTCTAATCTGCTCTCAGTCTGCAATATATTTATACATGAGTGCTTCATACAACAGGACTGTAGCCAGATTTTTATCAGTATGTAGCATTTAAAGATTAATCTCTTTGGTTACCTGAAAATGCAGTAAAGTACTTTGTGAGATTGACCCAGAACACCTCTGCCTATAATTCCCAGTGACATAAATTATACCCTCCATAATAATGTAAAAATAAATTTAAAAAAGCGCAATCCCAGGCTATTCCAAACAGCTGTACATCTGTATATGTGTGTAAAGATGCAGATATTGAATATCTTCAAGCATCTGACCTATTGGTCCTCAAGTACATAAATACCTGAAGGGAGGGTGCATAGAGGAGAAAGCCAGGCTATTTTCAGTGGTGCCCAGTGACAAGACCAGGGGCAATGGGCACAAACTGAAACCCAGGAGGTTCCCTCTGAATATCAGGAAACACTCTTTTCCTGTGAGGGTGACCAAGCACTGGCACAGGTTGCCCAGAGAGGTGATGGAGTCTCCATCCCTGGAAACACTCAAAAGCCGTCTGGACGTGATCCTGGGCAGCTGGCTGTAGGTGGCCCTGCTTGAACAGGAGGCTGGACCAGATGACCTCCAGAGATCCCTTCCAACCTCAACCCTTCTGTGATTCTGTGAAGCTCAAATTTTAGAAATATATGCTTTTAGTTCTGGTGGTTCCTGTATCAATTTCAAGCCACACTCAAGGTTAGTGAGCAAACCAAAGTGAACAGGTTGGAAGCAAACCTGCCGATGCTCTTCCAGCCTGTTTTTTCATGGCATCACTGATTCCTGTAAGGTCCAGGACAGGTTAAAAAACTCCTAGGTAAACAAGTACTTAATTTTCTGCCTACTTGGTGAAATGCCTCGCCAAATATTGGCAGAAAAACTCTTTTGCAGCGTAACTTTTCAGAATAACTGTATTCTTTTATCCTTATAATTGCTTGCTTGTGTGTGTCAGCACAATATCCCATGGACAGAAATTTTCACTCCTTCTTATCTTTTCTTCCTCAAAAAGAAAACTAGACTTTTGATCTCTGTCACAGGTTCTGCGATATCTTTGTTCAGTTCTTTGCCAAAGAATTCCCGTGTGACATAGGCCACGTTGCTTTATTCAAGCAACAATCCACCAAGCTCCCAGTGGTTTCAATGCATCTGAGGAGTTTTAGGCTTTAACGTTTGTGTCTCATTTCCTTATTTGTGAAACACAGCTAACAATACTTTCCTTTGGCTGCCCTTTATGCAACTTCTTCATCTAGAAAATAATCTCTTTGTCGTAGACAGAGTCTCCTGCTTTATGTTTGATGATGTCTAGCACAATAGGTCATTCGTCTTGGCTGGGAAGCCTCTGAGAGCGATCACTGTCCAACAGCAGAAGTAGGGAGGAATGCCATTTGCACCTCTGGGTTTTCTTATATGAAAGTTGGGATATTTCACCCAGAACTACAGCACATCAAAATTCAAATAGTATATTTCTTTTGAGGGAAGAAAAATCTGCACATATTTCATCCTGAGGTTTGTGGGTCTGGGCAAGGCGTCACATTGTTCAAAAATAAAAGCTTAGGAAAAAAGGCACTGGTCTCAACAAATAAAAGTAATACTAGAAAGTGTAATAATTAATGAGACTGACAGCTGAAGTGGCTCATTCTTTTTAGGCAATGTAGGCCTGCAATGGTACAAACTATCTCCAAAACCAGATCTTTCACATAACGGTGGAATCTAACACTGCGCCGCAGCAGTTTGTCACAAATTCCAGGAGAATGCTGTCTGCTCGCGCCCTGATATTTTGCACTGCTTGGTGAAAGCAATTCACTCAAAGAGCAAAGGAGAAAGAAAATGAGCAGTGGGTCCCACAACTCATCTCAAGTTTCCTTTGGTGACTGTCTTCCATTTCTTTTTCATGAGGTCTTTGACAAGCAGCAGCAGTTATAAGATTTTCATTTCCTGGAACATTTCTTGCCAGGCTAAGAGCTAAGGATTCTTTTTTCTTTCTTTCTTTCTTTTTTTCTCTTTTTTTTTTTTTTCCTTTTAAGATAGATGTACAGCATGACTGGAGGAGAGATTCATGACCTACTTTTCCAAAATTAAATATTGAGCTTTGTGTACTT
Organism: Cariama cristata; assembly: GCF_000690535.1. Lineage (NCBI taxonomy): Eukaryota > Metazoa > Chordata > Aves > Cariamiformes > Cariamidae > Cariama > Cariama cristata. Next base: position 7,330 of record NW_009635295.1, read on the forward strand.
TATGATATTCAGTAGGGAGTTCTTCATTAGAAATCTCTTTGGGCCAGTGTATGTTAGCCTTCCCATGGCAGAACAGCAAGGCAAGGTATAAGTCAGGTTGAGAAGGAAATCTGATCGTTGTCCTTGAGGAATAAGAGATTGCTGAGTGTCAGTGAACAGGTTTCTGTACCTTCAGTAAATAAATAAAATCCAAATTAAAACAAAGAGACAGTTGCCTTTGTCAGTCATTTGCTGAAGGCAGTCCATGTGCATTGCTCAATCAGGGCTGAGAAAACAAGGTTTAGGCAGTAGAATGTGTCAAAAATTGGGAGTTGTGGGAAAAGGTCATGTGAATCCACTCCATATTAGAGACAGTTAAGACAATTAGACACCAAGACTAATCATTTTATGTAACACTGACTAACCCACCTTGCCTTCAGTAGCATTTCATCACTTGTGAACCAAGGGGACATCTGACGGAGACCACAGCATCCCAAAAATTTGGCTGTGCTGTTTAAGAACATCCCCCAACCAGAACCGTCCATCAGATTGCTGGGCGGCAGCAGTGACATTTCGGTAGACGTGTTTAATTACGTGGGTGAAGTAGGCCCATCATCAATAGTGCTGACATTTCGAAGAGCTATCACCTCAGGATAAGCCAGCTCTAAAACTAATCTCTTTTCTGTCCTTCTCCATCTGCCCTGACAAATAAAGCTGCATGAGTCAGATTTTTAAACAGAGGTAGTACCTAAAGAGAGGTGAGGAGCACAGAGAAGTCCATTTGAGAGCCCATAAGTAGCCAGTTCCCAGTGCAACCCTTGGTGGCCCGAACATTTCTTTGAGAGCCTAACTTCAGCTGTGGTTCCCCAAATACCTCTAGAAATTGCACGGGAGAAAGAGAAAGGATGGTCCCATAGTGCAAAACACTTGAATCTGCTTTAATTAGCTGACAGACAAAAGTTAACCCAAATAAATAGTTACACTGGCCAGGAAGAGGCGCAAAAACAGGTAGGTTTTGTCTTGCCAGCCCGTGTGTGCCTTGGCTGGTAACGCCAGTTGATGAGCAGCCCCACGCAGCCACTGCTGCAAAGCAGTGAGACTCATGCTCGGGCTTTTCCACTGCTGCGGACGCAAACCGATGCCGTCAACCAAAGCGAAAAGTCAAATGTCTAGGCTCTGAAGAATCAACAAATGTGCTGTTGGAAGTAAAAAAATGGGAGGTGTCTTAAGGGAATAGTGCAAAAGCCAAAAGAAAGCAAAGCAGCCTGCTAGGGGGTTGCAGATGCAGGATACAGCCGTCTTTGCTTCAAACACACCGCAACTCAGCAGTATTATATGGGATATAAGTGGGAGTCTGTCACTTTTCACTGGGTAGTAGAAAACATTTCGTTGTCTTATTTAACGTTTTTACTCTTTACTGTTGTATTTTCATGGCATACAGTATCTCTCAAAGGAAAGAGATTTCTTTACCTCTCCTGCTTGAAAGCAGGAATTTGGAGGAGTCCATTTACCCAGAGGATCTCAAGGCCAGCAGGGCTCTGCTCACAGCTGTAACAGGAGTGGAAAGAGGGGCATGGAAAAGGGAGCACCAAAAAAAGTTGTTTGTCGGCCATGGTGCAAACAGGAGCAGGCCAGAGATGCTGCAGGCTCTGCCATCAGAGTGCATCCCTTCTGTGGGATCTGTAAATAACTGGGGATCTCCAGGCTACAGCAGGAGCCTGCCCACGCACTGACATGTCTTACAGCCAGCTGGCTGGGGGAGGCAGGCACGGGGAACTGATGTTGCTTCACTTCACAGTTTTTCTTCTTGCTTACTTCTTGGTTGCTCTTCTTGGGTACCAGTGACAGGCACAAACAGGGCAGCAGACAAAGCTCAAGAGTTAGGCCCAGTTTTTTCCTCCACTCCTGTCTCCACTAGAGCTTTTGCTGACTGCAGAATTTTCATTTTTTGCCTTGCAAACCTTCCATTAGACGTCAGAACCAATATTTTGAAAGATGAAAATTGTAACATTTCATCTGAGAGATACTGAAATAGAACAGTCCACTGTTTAAAAAAAAAAAAACAAAAAACCACAAAACATTTTACATCATTTTCTGCCAAATGTTGCTCAAGGCAGCAAGTAATTCTTTAATAACTAAAATAATTCCTTAATAATCAAAACAATTTGGCAAAAGCTATGGTTTTGGTTTAAAAAAAACCCTACATAATATTTATTTTATTCACTGTAGCAGACAGTTCTATTGAAGGGAATTGTTCTTCTCTGTTAAAGCTGTTCCCGTAGGGTAAATCTTTTCAGGACTACACCCTGAAAGCTGAGGCCATATTCCTCTTTATGGCCGTACAAAACCAAAAAGGCTCTTCTGTGGTGTTCCCAGGGCAGCTCTCCCCAGCTGAGCCATTGCTAGTACGTTTCCCAAACAATTCAACCCTACCAATTTGCTACAACCAAGAAATCAAATTCATTTTTATTTATTTGGGAGGGGAGACGAAGAAAGTTATTATGTTTAGCCACTGGACCTGGCTCATGCTCACCTAAACAGCTTCTCAGCCCCGCCGTCGGCTGCCGCTGACTCAGCGATCTCTGCAGGGGAGGCTGCGATGGCCACAGCCAGACTGCGTGGAAACAGGCTTTTGACGATGAACGTGCACTGCAGGCTTACGCAAGCACTCATATATCTACTTAGGATAACTTTCCTACAGCCATTTGTTGTTCTTATGTTGCTTCTGTCCACGCTGACTTCATGCCAAATTCAACCAACAGTTTTCAATTGCTTTTAAGTGGTCCTTTTGAATCTAAAAAGTTGGGTGGAAATAGCTACTAATTTTGAGTCTTATAACATCCAGTTCCATGTTATAAGTACATTTCTAAATGCTTTTTATATCACCCTTGTGGCCTGTCATTTCTCCTTTTTTTTTTTTTTTCAGAACCACAACTGACTGGCTGAAGTATAAAAATTGCTGAAGGGCATTTTCTATCACACTTTAGGTAACTGCACACAAAATTGACGGAAAATTAACTTTCCAAGGTGAGCTGCATTTAATTCCTAATTTGCTGAAAAGGAGGAAATATTTAAGACACTTTGGCCTTGAAGAACTTGGAAGGATCTTGTAAGAGGACAAGAAATTTTCTGACAAACCTCATAGTAACAAACTTTACTACATCTTGTTCAGTGCATGAATAATTTTTTTGATCCTTTTTGAAAAGGGAACAGAAATGTATGAACATCAACACTTTTTTAAACTTACAAGTTAGAAAGCCAAATTGTATTGGTGAGGACTTTTTACACAGGACGATTTTGGTACAGTGTGTTTTGATTAGGTGAGATGTGCCCTGAGGAGCACCATGATTTGTTTAGATGGCATTGACATTGACAAGCTTAGCTAGTAAGGAGGGAAAGGAAATTTGGGGAATCAAGTCCAAGGGAACAGGAAGAAGTACTGAACAGACTGAGCACAGCATAGCTTGGCCATTAGGTCTCTCAATCTGCTGAGGACACTTCTTCACCTCTCTGTTCTTCCCCTGCTTTCCCAGCTCCTGATGTGATGTCCTACAGCAGGACCTGCTCGTATCTTGTGTGCTGAGATGGAGACCTAGCTGCTTTGTTTTCCCAGTGTCTCTTCTCTTTAAGCCTCTAGAGAGGACTTCTGAATTTAGATCTGTCTCCAGGGTTCCTGAGATCATAATACTTCCTTTTAACATTTTTGTTGCCTCATTGTTAATTTCCCCAATCACTCTCAGATCAATTTTCTCATTCTCTTTCAGCCACCTTGAGTGACATCTCCTGCCTTCCCTCATTCCCTTGCATCTCTTCCTACCTTGATATAAAGTACAGAAGTTTAGGATGGCAGTCTGATGTGTTTTTTTTTTCTCCATCTCCCTATCTTGCTTTCTAATTTATCCCAGGCTACATCTAACAGATTGATCAAGAGCTGATCTACATCAAACCTTCATTAAGCAAAATGATGATCAGAGCAGTTGCTGTCTGGGAGGCATCAAACATCTTGTCTGTACTTTATACTGTTCTACTTTAGCTCTTTGCTGATAAATGAAGTGCTGACTTCTTCAGGTATAAAGGTAGGTACTGCAGTCACACAGGACAGGGGTCTTTGTCTCATGTCCTCATGAGATATCATGAGTGTTTATCTCGTGGATATTATGACTTCATCGTTAGCTCCTCTCATTCAGCCTTTTATTTTGGGTCACGATGGGTTTTGCAAACTCAAACCATTTGCCACTGACTTTGTTTTTTATTCTGGGTGACTTATGTTCTCAGTGCATCCCTTCAGTTTTAGGGCAACACAGTGTTTATCATAGTGACTAAATGATTTAAATCACTGTTGACACTGTCACTTTTACATCATTATAAATATCTTGGCTACAAAGGATTCAGGCTGTGTGATGAACTCTAATAAATCTCTTCCTTAATATTGTCAGGGCTTGAAATGGAAATGTCTGCAGTAAGGAAAAGACAGAATTGTTAAGGTGTCATACTTATCTCTTTGAAATAAATGGTGAGTTTTTTAATCTTTGCCATCAGGAATGATAAAGGTTTCTGCAGTTGCTTATTATAGTGCTGCGCTGAAGCCCTCCTGGGTTCTGTCTTTGGTTGTGCAGAATTATTAGGGTAGGCCAATGAGGAGTATTTTGTATTTTGATGTACAGAGTTAAAATCCACGGTAAATAAATCTGTGTTTGCTCTGCCCTCAGTGTCCTGAGTCTCTGCAAGAGTAGGGGAAGGTTCTCATTGAAACCAAGACCACTTCATATTACACTGACAGGGAAAAGTGTTTTTAAAGTGGAATTAAATTATATCTAAACTCTCTTTGAGTGGTGCTTTTTTATTATACTCTGAAACAGCTTAAGGTGGCCTCAGTGTAACCGAGGATCAGATTCAAAGAAATACAGTGCCGATAAAAAGAAATACTGTTTTTCATTTTTGCTGTGGATATTTGTGTCTTTCCATACAGTGTTTTAGTATTTGTGAAGTATTTTTAGTAGAAATCAATGAACATTAGTAACGATAAAGTAATATAAGAAGCTGCATTTCATAGAATTGTTTTTATGGGCAAAATATCAATGTGCTGGCTTACAGGATTCACAGCACAGGGCAGCACTAGGGAGGAAAGGGGGCTATAAACCATTCAACCTCACTTGTCTCACATAATCTGCACAGAAATCTGAACGCAGACCACTGACAGCTTTAAAATGGAGCAAAATACCTTCAGCAGTCTCACAAAACCAGGGGAAATGTCACATCTAAACCAAAACCATAAAAAAAAGAGGAAATAAAGCACAAAATAAGCTGGGGATCTGGTGGGTATTTTAATAGCGGGATGGAAAAGATGAGAGCTAGGCAGTATTTTACATCAGCTTAAACAGGTAAGGACACATGAAATGGCAACGGCCCCCAGCCCCCTGCCATGGGAGAAGGAGCTCCAGGGACCCCCCGCACCACCACCACCGGTCCTGCGGGCATCTCCCCTTTGCATGGAGAGGGGTGGCCTCGACTCCTTCAGCTCCGCAGACAGGCTTTCTGATGTGTTCCTCATCTTGCCAAAGCTTCCCTCCGTAAGGGAATTTGAGACACAAGGCTCCCTGAGGCAAGCATCAAGTCTGCCATCTGCCTTTTTGTCGAAGACAAGATCTATTAGCCAGTGCATGCTAAACCGTGCATATAAACACCAGCTAGGACTAGCAGAAAGTACGAGTCTCATAGCTGTTGCATATTGCTTGGGACTCTAAAAGGCTCATTTTCGCTTCCTGGTCTTCATAACCTGAAAGATATTTTGTAGTCAAAAATACCACTGTGGCAACCTGATCTGACCCTCTAAAGAACACAAGCCCAAGAGACTAATTAAGAGAGATGTTTGAATTACTGTTTCTTGCTGGAGTGTGGTGCAAATCCTACGCCACAAACCCTGAAAATTCATTGTCTAATTGAGTTAAGAGTCAAAACTATGACTGGAATTTAAACACCTCGTTTTTACCATCTATGTGCCAATGAGCCCAACCCTGAAAGCTGACACAGGCATTGAAACTTTCGCAAGAAATGTCTCTGTATATGAAGGCAGTTAATGGATGAAACAGTGGAAAGTTGTATTCAAGAATATATAATCCTAGGGAATTTTGTACCAGCAGAGCATGCTACAAAAGGCTGCTCCTATGCAAGGTCACCAAGCCCTTGACACCACAGGCATCTTCCAGATTAATTCCTGCTTCCTTCAGCAGTTCCCGGTTGCAATCTGGAGAAAACTCTGGCTTCCACCTTACCTCACCCCTTACTCCACCGATATTTCCACAGCAGTTAGTGCAGACAGGTATCTTACTCCTTAGCACGAACAAGGTACATTAGTACCTTGCTATACTGTGGGGAAATATTTCATTATAAGCACGTAAAATGTTCTGCTAAATAGTTTCATTATGTAAAGTCTTTTAAGAAAAATATCCCAAACCTCAAAACAAGACTTTAAAATAAATATGAAATGTAGGTTAAAAAAAGAAAAAAGATGAGGAGAGGGGAAAGTAAATGTTGCTGACTTTATTGAATGTCTCTATTCAAATATCTTGCATAAGCAGACATGTCACTTTAATCAGATAAAATCCACCAGGGAAGGTGGTAATTATTTGTATTACTTCTTGACAGCTATAAAAAGCTAAAATGTTACTGTGCAAATTCTGTCTGAACTATTTAAACAATTGAAAAATGTGATTTAACAGCTAAAACAAACGATTCAGGTTGATCTCTCATCGACATGGGTGAGATGAACTATGCTGGCTCTTTGTACAGGGAATAGAAATTAACTGCACAATGCCCTCACCTAGCATGGTTGAAACCTGGTAACAAAGCAACCCCTCAGAAGACTCCGTGTTACCACAATGCAAACAGTAGGTGATGGCCATTTCTATACTGAGACCTGCTGCCCTAAAACCTCAGTTGGCCATAGCTAGGGTGGGGGTTTGCCTTGGAAATTCCCAGAGAGCTTTAGCAGCCGGGCAGCAACGCCGGGACCGGTGGATGAGACTACCTTGCACAGGCAGAGGGTGGGAGGAAAGGTTTTGTGGTATGGTTAGCATTGTCAGGTCTGCTCCAAGAAAACGACATGCCAAGGAGCAAGGCTTGAAGGGTGTAAAACTCCACGCCAGGACTGGAGGTAGACCCTGGGTTGGGGGCCCTCCGGAGAGCCATGGAGCCAGCTTGCTGGTGCACCAACAAAGCCAGCATGAGAGAGGCTTTGCAAATGCAACTCCAGGTTTTCAACCACTATGTGAGCTTCTGAGGCAGGGAGGTCGGAAAATTTAATCCAGTCCAGCCCTGAGGAAAGCTAGGCTAGCTATCACTCACAGGAAACCCTTGTGTTAATTTTTTTTTTTCTTAAGTACTAGCCTTTCTTATGCCTTTGATACTTGAGCTGAGCATTATGACAATGCCAGTAAGCATGGTGATTTCTGACAACAAAATCTGCGTGGCCGGCATGGAAACGACACAAACGCTATTGTCAGACATCTGGTTCTGCTGATGGGCTGCAGTGTTAATAAGCTACCGTCACATAGATTGTGTTAAGTACTTCTTCCCTCTCTCTACATGTTCGCAGTCTCTGCTGTGCTTTTCCCTGCATATATATATATTATAACAGTACCACAGAAAGCTGTTTTCCACTTTTGCTACTCCTAGATACTCCAGACTCGCCTCAATACCTCCAGAAACTAGGGATTGCCTTTAAAAAATCTAAATATCTGAAAAATGAAATAAGAAATGAGTCGCTCCGCAGGCAGTAGGATTAATAAAGCCTGTCTCTCTAAAGATTTGTCTTATTTCCCTTTAAGCTCTTCTCTTCCATCAATAATTTGGGTTCCCACATGTCCCTTACGTGATCGCCATGGCACAAGGTAAAGCCTGAATACACTTGCTAGCTGGACAGCCGAGAGCAGGCACTTTGCTACCTGGCCCAGGAGCTCCATTTCAATTTCTGTGCCAGACAGGCCATGTCTCTGTTTTCAGTCATTCCTTCATCCTTACCAGGGCTAGAAATGTATTTTTAACAAAGAGCAGGACTGTGATTCCTCTACTTCTGATAACTTCATCCTTGCTTCCTCCTACCTCTAATGACTGCAGTATCAAAAGGGGCAGGGAATAACTGTAAAACTTAGAAATCCTGCATCTGAGCTGTCCTTTTTCAAGCAGAAGAAGGGTTAGTCAGACGTGACACTCCAGGCACTCTCTCCTTCTTCCTCTCATGTCTTTACTGTCACATTTTGGAAGGCCGTCTCCACCTGCAAGCAGCTTTGCCACTGCTGAACTGAGGGCCTAAAACTCAGTTTCTGTCATCCAAACTCAGCAGCACCAAAGAGAATAGTCATTGCGAGCCAGGCTACTGTCCTCCCCACATCCCCATGTTACATGAAACATCAAGGTTCATTCACCTTTCTCACTACCTAATGGCCTAATGTAATTGTTTAGTCCTGAAAGATGCTCACCAAAGACACGGAAGGAACCATACAGAAGAAAAGAAGAAGCTGAAGGCTATTTCAAATTGATGTGAGCAGGTACCTTTTGTAGAGGCTCACAAAGAGAAAAAAGGTCTTGGAGCAAGCCTTATGCACTGGGCACTTACCAGAACAGAAGAAAGCCCACTAAAACCCTGAGTTTCCCCACAACTAATGGAAGCTTAGTGCTCTCGGAAGACCAGCAGCTTGACTGGTGCATCTGCTAGTAAATGCTCCTGCCTGCCTGGAGAAGCCCCAAGAGTGTCTGGCAGGGGTTGAGGTTAGGACTACTGGAGCTGGTTGGCCTACATCTGTGCCAAACTGAAGTGCTGGGGTTTTTCTCTGTCTGCTTCCAAACATTATCTTTAAATATCTTTAAATTTCTCCTGACAGTCAGCTTGGTGCAACAGGGACAGATTCTGTGTCAAGTTCCATCAGTGCAGTGCAATGAACCTGGCCTATTTTGGAAGTTTTCTTTTCATCATTTTTTCATTTTTCAGCCTCCAGCCAGATGCTTGCAACGCTGACATCTTCCTACCAACCTTCCACCACCTTCATGTGTATTAGATCTGTGCTTTTTGATATGCTATCTATTTCCTTTAAATGTTCCAGTACGTTTGCTCCTTCTAATGACTTGCTTTTCTCCTTTGAACAACTTCTTCCTCGTGTTGATTTCCTGGAGCACTTATCATTTATTGATGGATAGTTAATTATCACCAGGCAATAGATCTTGCTCAGCTCCCTGAAAGCAGCAGCTGACATTTCGTGTGCCTCAGTGCCAATGATCTTTCACAGTCACAGATATTCTTTGCAGCAGATAATACATGAACCTGCATTTAATCACACCAAAGGAGTCAAGGATTCTTCCTTGTCTTTGGTTAAATCTCTGCCTATCTGCAAAAAGTCCTGATCAGTTTCCAGGCTTGTCTCTGTTTATCGAGTGATTGATTGCAGGCACCGGCTCTCCTCCACCAACAAAACATTTTACCATACCATCAAATTACTGTTCACAGTTTAGTTTTGCTGTGTGGTTACAACTACTCATCAAAATTATCTATTGCCCCTGCCTGGAGGCATAAACATCAAATTCTCTTGCTCTTCTCCTCTAATCTTCTCTCTTGTAATATATTGCACTTCTGTCTCTTCTCCATGTGGAAATCCATGCCCCGTGTCAACCCCCAACTCGGCACACAGCCCAGGCAAAAGGTGCTGTAGGAATTGGAGGCTGGGGAGGCAGCGGGCGAACTCAGGGTCTTTTTAAGGCTACGGATGCAGGCCTGCAGCCGTGGGGCATTTCTCCCACCTCTGCTCCCTGCCTGAAAAACCCAGGCCACCCCCTGCAGACCTCTGTGGTGTTTTCCAGGAGATCTGCATTTACCCAGATTTCTGCATCTCCCCAAAGGTCTGGGGGGTTTGCCCTGACCCTTACCGTGAAGCAGAGCCCTCTGGCACACCAGTGAGAGCAAGCTGGCTCTCTTCGGCCTGGATGTCTCCTGTGCACAAAAGCACAGACAAATTTGAGCCACCACACACACAGCCACGGTTGGTGAGGTAGAGTTTGCTTCTTGGTTGAGACAAACACATACAGACAAGCATGCAACCTCCCAGCCTAGCCCCGCTCCCCGCGCCACACAGGCACACACAAGCCGTGTACTATGAAGCTATCTTTACTGCTGTTAAGACTTATTTGGATCAATTGTCTGTCTTTCCTTTAGACCTTGCTCTCCTATCAAGATGCAGGATAAGATGTCAAAGTGATAGATTCCCAAATGGCAGAAGTTGAACACCTTCCAAAACTGGACACAAGCTGCTGTTAAAATGTATTTTACAGTTAGAGATGATTACAATCAATTTATGGATCCTATTGTGAGCATGAGAAACAAGATGGCAATATTGCCACTGATGTCTGCTTTTTCGTTAAGCTGTGTCCAGGTTTGGCTGCCATTCCACAGTTGCTGCATGTGATGGAAGAGCTTATCAAAGCAAATCTGAGGTCATCAGGAGATATGCTATTGCTCTGATATCGGCTGGGACAGCCACTGTGCCTCTGAAACACACACAGTCAAAGTTCCCCGAGTGAATCAACTGATAACAGATAGAACATTACTCAGTTTTACACTTGGCAATTGAACTGGTGCATCATACGCTGTATATTTGATTCACGCCTCTTTGCTGGTGTCCTGACTAAATTCAGAGCAGAGGACATTTTTTTTAATAAGAATTTCTCCTATGACTTTGCAGCACTGTTTCTTTCCTATGCAAGATTGATCTTTCCAGGGGAAGTACACGTATCACTTTGGATTGATGACCATAGGCCTATTGCACTGAGAAAGCAGTGGTAGACATACAAAATTTCTGGCTGTTAATGAATGGGAAAAACCTGGTTAATCCTAAGAAGATGTGTAGACTTAATGATTTACATTTTGTTTTTAAACACACCTCTCCAGTTCTTTCTTTGTTATGGCATTGGTATGGCACAGCTACTTCACTTGGTATTGAAGGTCTCTCACCTGGACTCTCCACAGCTCAGTGTTTTATGTGTGCATTTGTACTTGCAGCAGCTAGGTGTGAAACACTACCATATGAGACTCATCCTATATTTTGCTCTTACTATAGGTGACTGGGACTATGAAGTCACACGTTAAGTTTTTATCCCTCAACACATGGCCTCAACCTGCTCCCACTGAACTTGGAGGAAGATTTGCCTTCTGCTGGATCAAAAGGCTTTGCTTAGAATAATAGCACCAGGGCTGACCTCTAACTTGTGAAAGCTCCATCCAGCTACAGCAACGTGCCTCTCCCAGGTTTGGGGGTGTCCTTCACTTCTTTGTTGCCGGTTCTCCCCCCTCTCTCAATTAAAGTGTCCGTTATATATGTCACACCTTAGGTTTCATGCACAAGCAGATGTTAGGGAGATTGATTCAAGCTTTTGCTCTCGTGTTTCATCTTTAACTCAGCTCTCTGCTTTGATCTGTATATCCACCTGGAGTCTGGATCTTTCTGGTTCTGTCTGTTCGTCTTTGTACCTAACCTATCCCCCTTTCCCACTCTGCCGATGCTTTTGTCCAAAACTTTTCAGCCCTTCACCTTGACTATCACAGCCACCTTCTCCTCTGACTTCTACAGCAACAACCCAGACTCCCTGAGGTTCACTTAACACACTGTTAAGGTTGTCCTAGGACTTACCCCTGTGACAATATTGTCCTTGCTTTGGTTTCCCACTCTTCAAACACTGTCATCGAGGAGGAGCTTTAAAAGGCTGCCCAACGTCTTTCTGCCATGTTTGACTGTGCCAGTCAAGTACCTACCATTGCCACCTCATGTCCTTCAGCTCCCACTTAAAAACCTACATGCACCTTAATGGACAGTGAAAAACATTACTTCTCGACCAGAAAGGTGCTTTGAAGGGATGTCAAGCTGTAGATGGAGTACATTGACCTCCCCTTGCCAGCCAGAGTCATACTCTGGGTTCTGCCACAACCAGTGGGGAGGGGAGGGATGATTTCTTGCTGAAAAAGTCTCCTTTAGGCATCTGTCAGAGAATGATGGGATGAATTGTCCTCCATAGCGTTGATTGTGATGGTTACAACTAGCTTAAGCTAAATAGGTAGCTTTCAGAGGTCTGAAACCACAGCTCATCTTCGACCTACTGCTTTGCCAATGTGCTCTACTCACCCATACTGGTTTTTTAGAGGCCCTCCCTGGGGTGAGCACCACCACTCACCTTTCTTTTCATGCTTGCTGGGATCAGGGGTGCAGGCTGCTTCCCTCTGTCTGTATGCCTGAGAAGGGGGAGTGAGGTCCTGGACCAGGTCCCATCTCTGAGCTTGCTGAAAACAGGACCCTTGGCACCTGGCAATTAGCACCGGATAAACAAGCAGGGTCATTTTACCCTTTGCTCAAAAACTCATGCCCTAATCCCACACCAGTGAGGGGAAATTAGTTTCTGTAGTAGGGCAGAGAGAATAGTGCTCCCCTTTCCCACGTACACGAGGACAGCTGTGGAAGTAAGGGGAGCGAAGGCAGAATTGCGACTTTCCGATAGACAACTGTTCCTTTGGGTCTCTCTGCCTGACCCAGAAGAGCTAAATGGAGCAGGTTGTGCAACGTCAGTGTAACCTACAGGGTACATACATTTGACTCCACATCACTGCATCTTGTCAATGGTGAATTTAAAGTAAGTGCAATTTAATGGTTTTCCCTTAAGATTGAAAGGTGCTGACCTCATTGGTCAAGGAAGGGAAGCAAAATTAGTTCATGCCGTAGTTCCAGATGAAGGGATAAAAATAACTCGAGATGGGCTTTTCATGAGTTCCACTACATCATTTTATACATATTATGCTTTTTTTTTTTCCCACAAACGAAAGGATATTTCTCTAGTCAGAGAAAGAAAACTTGCCAAAAAAAACCCCAAAAAAAGATCACTCATGAAAAACAGTTCTGAGGCTTTAGAAGGAAATAACTTCACGTCCTGTCCTTCAATAAGCAGTAGGGAGATCACAAAGCTGCTAGAGAGGATTTCTTCTGTTACGCTTTTCGTCAGTCAGAGCACATGTAGTATCACCTGTGATCAAAAGATTTCTGGACAAAACCGAACTCTTGGGTTTGACTGGAATTTTCGATGGACAACAAATAACAGGGTTTTATAATAAAATAAATATATATATATGGAGAGACATATACAAACCAAATCTATAAAAATGTACACACATTTATCTCTGAAATCCAGACTAAATCCTATCTGAAGGTTTGTAATTTATTTTACAGGGGAAATGAATCACAAAAAGTAAGCTTATGCATGGAATATGATATTTGCAAAGAACACGAAAGCTGCAGTCCTTATCTAGCTAAACAGTTAAAGACGTGCTTAAATGCCACATGGAATGGGGACCTCTGTAAGGAACGGCATAGACATGGAACTTTTTTGCCCACTTTTAAAATTTTAGATAGAGCTTTCTTATGAGAAAATTTTCAAGTCTTTTTAAAAAAATGCCTTTCTTCGTCATTCAGCAGCAGGTGCAGATGCTGCACAGGTTTGCTGCATGGCCTGTGGGAGACAGTCTCACTACAGTGGCCGTTATGGCTGAACGGGGCATTTGTCCTCCAGGCCATTTGTGCCAGTGTGATTTGGTTTTTTCCTTTTAATCACTGAAATAGAAAAGAAAGCCTTTACTTAAAAAAAATAAGGTAGTGAATATTGGAAGTGTTTCACAGTGTACTGAGCTAACAGCTTCTCCTCTCCATTAAAAGATCATATTTTCTGAGTTTCTTCACCCACTCAGCGTCCTTCCAGCTATTCTGCACATACACTCCTTTACCCTTGTACTATCACCTACCGAAAAATTAGATATTGTCTTCCTTAGAAGTGGCAAGTATATATAAACAAAATAACAGTGAACTGATGCCTTTAAAATCCAGCTCCAAGTCAGTCTTAAGCATTTCCTATTTCCACAAATATTTTTAATGTTGGACTCAAGATAGTAGAACTCTCACCAGATTTCAGAGAGCCTTGTTCTTCTCACCCACAGCTGTGATCAAGTCCTTGTTAACCAGTGCCATCACTAATCAGTTTGTAGCTTTGTAGGATCCTGTTTCAGCAGTTTCAGAACAGTTTGCATTGCCAGGCCCTCCTTGCTGACCTCCACTTCTCTGTTTCTTTCATGGATATCACAGTCACCGCTTTTTTCACCATCCAAAGCGCCTGTGTGGATGCCTCTGGGTACATGGTTGTCAGTAGTCTTTAAGTTAAATTAAGTTCTCTTGGCTAGACAATGCTTTTCAATGGCATGCACCGTTCCCAGTAATGCAAAGCTGAGGTTTGAGAACTGAGGAAAAGTTCACTGAGGATATGTCCTTGTAAGGTTTGAAGTTTAGGAAAAATGTTTGCTTTTATGCTGTTCCTTTACTTCATGAGATTGTGCCACACCAAGGTGGGCACCATGCACATTTTCATAATCACCATCCTGAAGAACTGCCGTCACACTCGTTGAAAGATGAGAGACATACGTATGATCTATCCAAACCATCAACGTGACTGATAAGCTGATCTTGCCTGCCCATTTTTTTCACTTTGCTTTTATCACACTTCCTGCAACAGGAAAAGAGCTGTTTCAATAATAAATCAGAACAAAGAAAACTCTTCAGCCGTGAAAACCAGACTGGACCCTTGTGCTAAAATTTACTAGGGATGATTTAGGTGTAACAAAATTCAGTCTTGTACTGACGCAGGAAGCATGGATAAGGCAATCCGGTATAGATCCCTTCAAACAAACTGAGACCAAGATTTATTCATCAAGTTTTGAGGGCTCCTTTCTTGAGATATTAAAGGAGGACCCCCTCCACAGTTTAGAAATTACTTCTCTACATGACAGCAAGGGCTGTCCCTGAAATTTCAATCTTCATTCCAAAAATTACCCTTTCCAAATGCATATTTATTAATTTATTTGAAATCCAAGTTGCAGATGAAAACCAAGATCCTATCTGCTCACAGCTATTAAAGAGAGCATGATATACTTTTTTCGGAGACAGACAGTTATTCTTGATGTCCTGGCTAAATAAGTAATTATGTTCTGTCCACCTGTCTTCCCTGTAGGGCTCTGAATTAAAACAATACTTAATCTCCTCCAAGGTGTGAGGCAGTATGCCTGAGTTCCAGCCAGGAG
Organism: Cariama cristata; assembly: GCF_000690535.1. Taxonomy (NCBI): domain Eukaryota; kingdom Metazoa; phylum Chordata; class Aves; order Cariamiformes; family Cariamidae; genus Cariama; species Cariama cristata. Next base: position 22,457 of record NW_009635295.1, read on the forward strand.
ACTTTACATTTCTGCAGTAGATGAACTAATTACCATTATCCCCAGCGTCTGCATAATCTGAAGTAAAAATATCTCTGCTTCTCCTGTGTCTGCACCTTCTGGGGTCCCAGAAGGAAATAATATTTCTTAACTCAAAAAAAGTCTTTCAAGTCCTATCACACTGATACTCTTCTCTTTCACTTTTCCTTCACTCCTAGTTTTCAGGCAGAGCTTTCTAATGATTTTATTATTTACTTGAAGAAGAAAGACATTTTAAAAGCCTGAGCGCTGGCAGAATGGCTTTCTCTATTATCCCTGCGCCGATGGGCTGCAGCTGCCCTCGTACCCTCCCTGGGGCTCTCGGTGAGGAGCAGGGTGGAGAAAATACCTGTGGCTGCCGATTTCACAGCGAGCCTGTGACCTTCTCCAGCAACACAGACATGAGGTGAAGGCTGATGTTAGCTCGGTGCAACTGTGGACCAAATTTTCTTGTTTTAAAAGGGTTAATTGCTTACAAAACTCAGCCATGATCAGAAGAAGATGCTGTTGTTTTGTTCTGGGACCACATGGAGAGGGTCAGGAGAATGACTCGGTCATCAGAAGTGTGCCTTCTTCCTTACAGGAATTAATGTCCCTCCATACCACAGTGGTAGGACTAGTTACCCTTTTTCCTGGTCTCTGCATGCACATTCTCAGGAACAGCCTTACATTTATGCTATCCATGCCTAATTGTCTAATTGCATAATTTCCCTCCTCTTAAATGCAGATCCAATTACAGCTTTCCATGTGTGCCAACTGCTCTTACCCCTTGGCAAGTTTGGCAGTTTCCCTTTGAGCATCAGCAACCAGTAGTATAGAGTGGCCAGCCAAAATTATTGAAACACAGTATTTATTATTCATAGAGCAGCAGGAACACAATGCTAAAGAAAAAAAATAGTTCAAAGTGGCAGCAGCTTACGTGCAAGTCTAAGTCAGCCAAAGCCCAGACATCAGTGATGGCAACCGAGAAAGTCCAGTCTTAACCAGCTACCCCAGGGTGTCTCTGACTCTGTCTCCGACGTTCAGAGGGACTGAAGTGCCTGAGCACCCAAGTAACTCTTGAAAATGGGACTCGGACATATCCGAATCACCAAGAAATATTCTACCCGCCTGCAAGCCAGGCTAATGATTTATGCCTTTAACGAAGGCACAGAGTGTGGGCACACCTCTGTACCCTCCCTCTACTTGTTCTGCCTGATCAAAGTTAATATAAAGTTTAAATAACTTTGTCCTCTTTTAATTAGTGATTTCACACATGATTTGGTGGTTCCAGACTGAAGTTTTCTCTTTCAAAACAGTCTAACCTACAGAGCTCTAATTCGGTTGTCCTTGCTTCTTCCCTATGAACAGAAAAGAGATTTTTGTCCCCCAAAATAATGCAGTTTTGTCCCAGAGGGCACTGCCTTGACTCTGTGTTGACAAAAACTTCCCTATGCAATTTTGAGACTGTAGCAACCACCTACTGTAGTGCTGCACTGCCTCCGTGCACCTACTGCCTCCGTGTTACCACAGTTTTTTCCCCAGTATTGCAAACTGTTGAACCTTAAAAAATTAATTGCATACACACTAGTGATCACTTCCATAGATGAGGCCTAAGGCAAAACACACAGATGAAATACTCTGCATCTTCTGACGTTTTCTGGTGAATGCTACCCATGAAATTACAAATAAAATCACCAGGACCAGCTGCTCATTTTATCTGTGCCCTTCCAATCAGACCAGCTATTAAAGTCTCTTTACCCAAAAGTTTTCTCAGTTCATACAGAATCTCTGCAGAGCAGTTATTCAAATAATATTAACAATTTATTCCATGACTGCTATATATAATATATAATATACCTCAGTGTCTATATATATACACCTCGAGGTGTATAATATACATGTATATTATATAGTATAATTATTATACACACCATCTAATATACAATAAATATAGGTTATTACATAATTATTATATACAGGTACATAACACATATTGTATACAAGTATATAATGTATATAGCATATATTATATGCCTGTATATAATCTATATATGTGTAACATGTATATTTCCTTTTTGCTGTTCAACCACTGCCACATTTGTGTTCACTGGGCTTTGTTTTTCATGCACCCACCCTTAGAAGATGATATGGAAATCTCTGCAAATGTGGTAGAGGCTCAAGCGGTACCTCTGTGTGCTACAGAGATCCTCTCAGCTCTCAAAATCAGATGTAGGAGGGGTGCAGCTCTGGGTGCAGGAAGCACCACCATGGGCATTGAGGTTCAGAGAATACAAGCAGAATAACTTTTAACTCCAGTAGACTTTAGTGTCTGAAGCTTCTGCTCGTTCATAATGAAATAGTTCTGCAGAATACCCCAAACTACCGGTGGGGAAACCTAGATCTGATATCTGTCTGACCTGTCAGCATTGAACAAGAATTGATGCTTAGCAAAGAAAGTATTTCAGCGAGACCAATACAGAGTAGGGCAAAATCTTAACCTAGCCATCCTACCCTGCCAGGACTTAGCCTAATACCTAAAAATAACGAGATTTAATTCATCACCTTGCATAATATTGGACCCATAATGCATAATAAGGTATCTAAGTCTTAGATGATTTTTTTTTTCCTAAATCTATGTATTATTCATCAATACTGCTGGTATGAAGGTTCACTGGAAGAGGTGGATTCTGTGTGAAGGAAAAAATGTCACGTTCTTTCTGTAGCAGTGAGCTGCATTGTATCTCACTGCTCCCCACTAAAATAATATTCGTTGAAAACCTGGGTGTAAAGGTCTTTAGGAAATGTTTATTGAGAAAGAACATATCCTACCTGTAATTTCTAAAGCAAAATGAGTAGGCTGGTTTAAAGCATTTTGAAAATAAGGATGAAAAGTTAACTTCATATGCCACATCTGAGCCGTTCCTGTGTTGAGATAATTTACAAAACAAGTATTTGCAATGGGAGACTCCTGCATAATATTAACTCATGCGAATGCATTATAGTAGTCAAGTATTTAATCATTTTTCAATTCTTGCAAAACAAAGAACATTTTCCAGCATTGTCTGAACTGCACTTGCTGTAGTCAACGGGTGTTCAACTCCTTTACACGAGAGAATTGAGTTCACCGCCCTGGATAATGAAGACCTACTGTATTTTAGACTATAACTCAGCAGGTGATTGAATATTATCTGCTTCACAGAAAAATACAAGTAAAATGAGCTCTTCAGCTGTAAATAATTCGGTCATAAAAGAGAAAGCTAATGTATTTCTTAGGTAACAGTCTCAGCTCTGCTGCATGGTGCACTGATTCTCCCTACCCAGTTCTGGATTTCATAGCACCAGCCACCCCAAAAAGGCAACGTTCCTGAGGATTTTTGTGAAAAGTCTCTTTACTAAACGGAGCATGGAAATTCACATGAAGAGTTTGGTGCAGAACATGGGCTGACTGCATTTTCTTCTCCCCAGCACAATGGGAAGAAAGGGAGTACTGGAATAATCTTCTTTGTCACCTAGAAATAGCTCTTCCTTCTTTCTCTCCCCCACCTCCCAAAGTTAATCCATATGGTTTGACAGCCCTGCAAATGCTCTCACAGGCTTTAGCAGACTTTAGTTTATGTTTATATTTAAAATGCAAAATTAAGGTTTTAGATTATGTTTTGTTAAAAACAAATATAAATATCCATAATATAAAAAAGCACTGGACATCAAAGTAATCAGCTAATCCCTTTATCCAGAGCCATTCAGAACAATCATTAAAACACCATGAGGTTCTGACAGATGCCACCATGACAGTTTTCTTTCCCCTCATGTTGTTTTCATTGCCACAGATTTTTTGATTTGGGTCGTAATTGCACTTGGGCTTTCAAAGGCATGTAGTGAAACTACCTCATTTTCAATGTTAATTTCCTGAAAATAATTGAAAACCAATCCATATTTTTAATCTGTGGCAGGTGCTTGGCTACGACAGCCTCCTTTTGTTGTTGTTGCTATTGACATACAATATGTGATCCAGGAAAATGTCTGGTTCCCATGGCTATCTGCCCAACACTGGCTTCGATAAATAACTGGTTTCACCTAGCCAGATTTTGAATGTTTGCAATCATTTACTTGTAATGCTGCTTATTGCCTGCCACCATTTCATAACGCAGCTCTTCGGCCTTTTGAGCTTCCCCTTGTCAGCATTTGGTCAGTAGATAACCCACCCTGTGGTGTACTGTATCCCGATGCGGCTTACCCAAAACCTTTCATAAAGCCTGTGGACCAGGATGGGCAATCTCTGTGCTACCACGTGCCTGAAGCATTACCGTAACACAGCCTATGCTTGAACTGTCATAGCGGTAGTGGCAAAATACACCAGATACGAAGACAGCATTTTAATCAGTGGAACCATAGCAAATTCATCCATTCATGAAAATAACATGTCTTTTATATATATATATGTATGCATGGATATTTAGGCTAATTTGCGTTCCTCCTTTACAGTTCAAGTTATTCCCATATTACACAGGGTGAGGCAAGGTTTGTGGGAAGAAATAATGATTTTTATGAAACCAAGATAGTTTCTCGGAAAAATCAAACAAGCCTTCCTGTATACAGGCCCTTCTTCAGATCTGAAGTTGAGATGTTCAAACAAAATGGTTTTTAAACATGGCCACAAGAACTTAGCCTTCAAGTGACACATAATATTTAACTCCTCTACAAGCAGCCAGACCACTAGGAAAAACATGAAGGCCCTTCTCATGAAATATCAAGATATAAAATAGAATAAGTCTACATAGAAAATGCTGTGTATGCATGTCTACACAGCCTACAGCCATCCCGGGCAGAGGTAATCGTTCTGGTTTAGAAAGCAAAATTAGTCAGCTTCTCCATAGTATGTTGCCAACTTTTCTGGAGCAAGCTTGAGTCTCTGTACCGCTGAGTAGTACAGATGTGCCTTGTAGAGTCCAATGTAGCTTCACCCTAGCTGAAAGTTAGGTATGTACTTAAATTCTTTCCTTGGCTATTTAAAACACTTTGATTGCACCCTACATGTTAAAAGCAGACCACAATAATCCTGGACATAGGAGAAGACACCGTTTAAAAACACTTTAAAAACACTCTACTTGTCTGTTGGAAATTTTGAAATTCTTGCTGTCAGCCCATTTCTCACATGCGAAGAGTGAAAATGCTTTTGTTTAGCATCTTTCTCCTCTTTTTCTGGCCCATCTCCACTCCCATCTCCTCAGGATTTCTTACTCATTGCTAATAGGCAGCTGCAATTAAAGTCCTTTAAAACAATGTGCTTTCACACCAGTTGACCGCAAGCTCTACAGCAGTGTCACAATCTCTCATTTTTGTTCTGAAGGACATGCGATTTTTCAGTTTGAATATATTTAATCTCTTTGGTTTTTAAAGGGCCATCAGGAAGACAGTTCACAGCTAATTGCAGAGAGAGAAAGGAGGAAAGGAAGATAGTTGTTAATAATAGAAAGATGTCCTGATGTCTAGATAGACTTCAGTCATGACACTGCACCAGGTTGGGTGTCTGATTTGGCAAATTTGATGCTGCACCAAAGACTGTACAAACTGAGTCCAACTTGGGCATGACTATATTGGCAAAGTCTTGGGGTTCAG
>NW_009635295.1:28103-29312 GCF_000690535.1 Cariama cristata
CTGTTCAAAAAAAGGCAGACCCAGTTTCAGATCATGCTTCAAGCTTTCCCCAGAGTGGGTGTCACCACTGTTGCAGACAACTTTTGAGAGCATGGACTCTCCTGTACATATGTCCAGACCATAGCTCTGCTAGAAACCACAGACCGGCCACCAGTTGTACCCAGAGCTGGGCTTTACCCTTGTAGGATGACCTTCCCCTCGTGTGCCTTCTCTGCTTGCTCTGTTAGCACAAGGGACACTCTCGGGGAGGGGTTGCCACATTGGGAAGGGACAGACACATCTTTCTGTTCAAAGCCAACAGGATGGTCTAAGAGTCAGAACAGAGGATTTCTCTGCCATACTTTCAAGTCTGCCATCCAGAGCAGATCTGTGAAAAGGGCTGTTTAAGAGGTGTAAGATGAAGTGGCTGCCTCTCTTCTTCCACCTCTGCTTCACCAGGTATGTGAAACAGCTTCTCTGACCAGGTGAGGTTGTGTTTAAAGTCAAGAAATTCCAAGCAGGAAGACTCTTTGAGCCATGTGTTGTGTGCTCGCCACAGGCTTGCCTCCCCTCTTGCTCCCTGGGGCCATCACAGAAGTCCACATCTTCTTGAACTGATTCTTGAGCTGACACAGAAGAGGTGCTGGTGTGTATTTAACGTGCAAATATTAGTGTGTTACAGCGACAAGAGTATTGTAAGTGACCTGATTCGTGGGGTGAAGTTACTGTCCAACAAGAGTAGGTTATTCCTTTCCTTTATGAATGTGCTGATCTGACTTAGGAGAGAGCCCTGGGAAAGGTGGACAAGGACCACACCATAAATCGTGGTGAGCTGCTGGAAGCACATGCTCATGAGGCAATGTGTGAACCGTTAGCTTAGAGGAATCTGCAGAACCAGCAAGGAAGACACAAGCTTTTCTTGGAGACTGGAGTTCGGAGGTTAAAAAAGAGCCAGAGAGCTTCTAAAGGGACCTTTCCCTAAAATGCCATGGGACAAATGATTTGAGTTAATGGTACCAACCTTGTCAGCCCAACCGCAAGGCTGAGAGGCAGCTTAGCCCACTCAGGAGCTCCCTGCTATCTGGTTAAAACACAAACCAGAACAAAACTCCTATCTGAAAACAAATTTTACATATTATTTATATTACAAATACAATACGTTTGCTGTGTAGTTTTAAGATCTGGAGGCCGGGAGGCTGTGGACCAACCTTTGGCCAGCCAGTAAAAGAA
>NW_009635295.1:29324-30754 GCF_000690535.1 Cariama cristata
TTCCCTAGGCTTGGGAGACCCGTCGAAGGCGATGGTCCGGCCAGGACTAACGTGGGAGGCCCAATGATGGAAAAACCTCCATAACCTGTAGCTTGTGCCAGTCAGCAAAGTCCTGCCAGCCGTGGAGCTGTATGTATGCCTGACGCAGCCTTTCTTGGCAGCAGGTCGGACTCATTTCTCTGTCCCTTCGCAGGCACCCCGTGCCCCCGCGGAGTCTGAGTGCTCGCTGCCACAACTCCTCTTGGACTTCAGGTATCGCCGTGGCTTTGTCCACCGGACAGGCGCAGCACTGACCTCTGTAGCGGTGCTCTCTTCCAGCCTTGCTGTGCCACCTACTACGGACTTCTAAATTACACACTAAGGATAAAAACAAATAAGAGGAGGGAGGAAAGCAGATTTGGAAAAATACATATTATCTATGCACTTTCTTTTGCCACTTGCAGATCCTGCAAATTGGATCTTGCTGCTTTTTTTTTTTTTTTTTTTGCCTTTTTTTTTTTAAGGATTCTTTAGAGCATAAGAGTTTTCCTTAAGCAAAGAATATAATTGTCCACCAGACTATGTCATTGTTAAGCTGCTAAAAGGTATAAGTCTAGCTAAGCAAGGCCTTGGGGTAGATTTTCTTTTGTGCTGGGCTTCTTGGAAGGTTTTACCATGGTTTTATTTTAAAGGAACTCTGTCTGTATGTCTGAGCATGGGAGAGGAGGGAGACTGGCAAACTTCTGTGCAGTTCTGAGCTTGGCAAAATGTGTTTGTGATCTGCAGATGTTCGTCCTCTATCTCTTGCAGCATCTTAATGATGCAGCTCACTGAGCTCTGCCACTTGGCCCTGAATTTTCCTCTCATGCTTCCCCTCAGCTTATTTCACCTCATTCAATAACTATTAACATAACGCTGCTGTTAGAAGCCAGCAGGGGCTCATTGCTGCTCTCCTGCAGATGCTCTCTACCCTGATACACTCACCTGTCTGCGTAAATTGAGCTAGTAAAGAGAAGGCAATTTCTAGGACAGGAAGACTTTAACAGCCAGATTTGTGCCTGGTGTACATCAGCATCGCTCTGTGCTATGGAGTTTTTCCAGCAGTGGCTGGTTTAGCCCAGGTGAGGAGGTGTTGGGTAGGAGATTAGACAACCTCAAGGCAATTATTCTTTATTTCCCTTTGCTTTTCCTTGCATCTCCAGAGCTGTCATCCACTCCAACATCTGGGCACAGCCCTACCACAAAAAGACAACCTTGTCCAGCTGTGCCTAGCTTTCTTCAGTGCTACAGACTCAGCTCTAGCTCCCGGGAGTGGCTGTCCTTGTACTTGCCAAGTAGCCTTGACCCTTGAGGGGCTGTTCTGGGCCATGATGACAGTTCCACATGACCCTGATATGAAATGGTTTTTGGAGCACTAGTTTCTTAAACCTGACACTTGAGCCCCGGTTCAG
>NW_009635295.1:30785-39787 GCF_000690535.1 Cariama cristata
AGATGACAAATGCATGATTCGTTTTTAAAGTTGATGATTCAGTAGGGCCAAAGCAAAACCCACATTAAGGTGTTTCTTTTGCTTTTAATTCCTGCTTTAGTAAACCAAAAGATCTTGCACAGAAAAAAAAAAAAAAAAAAGAAAAACAAAGGAAACCCCCATGTTAACCTCAGCAGAGTCCAAATTGTAGTTTTTGCTCTTTTGGCCTGTGACGTTGCAAGTTATGGTAACTGGGACTGTGAATGGATATTAAATGGTTGTCACAGGCAGATGATGTTGTGGTACAAGCAAGTGATCCAGCATCACATTCCAAGCCAACTGTGTTACGTTAGCGAGGAAGGTGGGCCAAATTCATCCGCTGTGCAATTCATGGCCTTTTTGTCTCCAGGTTTTCCATTTATTTTTATATCTGCCAAGAGGGTAGTTTAGAGAACATTACACTGTCATAACATTGTATTCCACTGGCAATATTCCTTAATTGTAGTAATAATACATAATCAGCCATATATGTATGCATTAATATATTAGCTGCGTAGCTTCAGCACTAAGTTCTCTTACACCCAACAACAGTCATGCTTGGCTGCCTCATTACCTGAGTTCCGAGAGATGAATTTCCTTCCGTTACGTGCTTGGGGGATATCTTATTTTTATAACAGGAGCCAATGATGTTTCCGTCAGAAAGCTGGGGGGGATTTATTGTGGAATCTATCATTTTTGTGCAATGAGATTTTTCAGAGGACCGAACAGTACAGCGTTGCAGCGCGTTGATGGGCTTGCAAAGGGTGGCCTCTTGGCACGCTCACTGACCCAGAGGAGTTTAGGGACACCGAAAACCACCACTGCCTCCACCTCTAGTGGTGTGTGCTCAGGGTGTCGGAGAATAAGCCCTTGCTTTCAGGGTGGCCAGAGTCTGCTGAAGATTTTACTGTGACATCTTTTCCCAAGGACGCTTGGACCCATGGGAGCAGGCATTGCTCCCTAAGCAGAGGGGAGCAGCTATCGATTGGGAAGGACACAAATAAGAGTCAGAAAATGTTTGTGGGTTTTTTTTTAATAAAACCATTTGTCTGCAGTAATGGTTGTGCAACAATTAAAAGCCAAGGGAGGGAGCTTCTCAGCTGGCCTGCAGCAGGGCATCTTCAGCTGGTCCCAGCTACTGCCTGGAGTGTCTATGATTTAATGCAGTGCTCCGCATCCCACTGTTCATTTACTGTCCCCCACCCAGATTTGGACAGACTTTTGAGCAAAGAAAATCTTTTGGGACAAAGAAAATCACGCACGCTTGTGCTAGAAGGGTACGACACCAGGGGCTGTAACAATGATGCTAGAGGAAAATAAACCAGACGACAGAGAAGATCAACAACTTTCATCTGTCTCTGCGAAAGCCCTGAATGACATCTGCTGAATGACAGTGAGACTCAATTTGCAAAGTCTTATTTTTAATTGAAACAAATAACGGCTACAAATGACATGCAGAATAAATGGATGGCTTTTTGCTGTGTTTTGCACAGGTGAAATGTGGGACTGTGGAAGGGGTGACATTGGTGAAGGGACTAACTTTGAAATGATAAAGAAAAATGAACAGGGGAGGAAAAGAGAGGGAATTGGGAGAAATGGAGCAAGAAGTACATTATTTTGTGTAAATTAAATTTAAATAAAAAAGGATGACACTGGCTCTGATCTTGTCGTGCTGAAGTATTTTAAGGCCAACAGTAATAAGAGAATTATATATAACATGAGCATCCCATGAGTGCCAGGTCCACCTTTTTCTTTCCTAATAATGAAGCTGCTGATGCACATTTGTCAAGAAGACAAATAAACACCCTTCGTATTGTCCAAAACCGGTAGCTTTAGTCACTTAACATCTTCAGAGTTCACCTGCATGAAAGTGAGGTACAGTGAAATCTACTGAAAAAAAGGCAAGAAAATGCCTCAGAAATGTTAGGTTGCCATTTGACCTGTCTTTCAAGTCTGCTTAAATAGCTGGGCACAGCAGAGGGTCCTTTTCTGTGCCTTGCTGTTTTCAGACTGACGTAGAAGTTGATTTCTTCCACTCCAGTCTCATCAGATCAACAAGTTGCAGAAAAGGAAAACTGTGAGCCCTCCCGGCCTAGAGGGTTGTCATGGGTGCTGGCATATGCACGGCGGGTGGGTTCCTCCTAAGGATCAGCAGAATTTGTCACTTAAGAGAGGGAAGAAAGAACATGGGACTATTCAATCACATGCATAAAATCTGGTAGCATTAAAAGAACGATTCCTGCTATTCCCAGAAAAATGCTGCACAGTGATGCTATTGTTAGGCATGGCTCAAACTTCATCTGATGTTGTCACATGCCAGAGCCTACCAAGGCAGAGATGTTTTACCTACTCCAGGCAACTGCATGGAGTCATAGGGGTTGAGTGGGCCGCCGATGCGGGCAGTCGCAGGGCAGATGCCAGGCAAGACAGGCAGCAATCACAGAGGCAATTGGTTTGTAGAATGGAAGACAGGCAAAATCTTGCTTCTGGTCTCACGCAGGCTGGGTCAGCGGGCTTCAGGGAAGAAACAGCAATAAATTATTAGCTTTCTGGAATAAGAGAACAGTAGTTAAAGGGTGACTTGCGACTCTAAGAAAAACTGTACAACTCCCTGTCACAGGATCTTGAACTTAATGGTACATATTTGTTAAAAAATATTTAGACTCATTCATTCACTTTCACTTATTGCTAAACATGACAGTTTGGATGTAATTGCCTTGCCAGAAAGTGCCTGAACTTTGTCAGATGTTCACTGTCAGATGTGAGTCTTTGCGTATCGGCCCTTTCCCTTACACGCTTTCCCTGTGAATTGTCTGTTGGACAAGAGCAGAGCCGGGATGCTGGGCTAGACATAGCTCTGGTCTGACCTCCTATGCCCTTTCTCCTGTTCTTATCAGGGCAAATCCACACAAAACGGCTGCATGGCAGCATATATTCATTGCAGTAAATGCCATGCTAATGCACGTACCCAGATGCTGAGAGGTAGCTGCCCTTCAGCTCTCCTGAAGTCTGACCAGAGAAAATCTCTCAGCTCTGAAGACCACATAGGCACATCCTTAGACAAACAGATCCTTGTCGCAGAGGCGAAGTTCTTAGTTGTCTGTCCTTGAGGGAGCAGAGTTACAGCGCATCGCTTACTGTGGGAGCCCCCGGTCCCTCAAAGCCTGCCCCCCTGCTCGGCGTCCTGCAGCACCAACAGCCCCACTGTTACAGCGCGTAACATTAACAGAGCGAGGTCTTGTAAGTGCAGGGCTTAAAGCTGCAGTCTGGCCCAAAAAAGTACTTATTTGTACCATACAATTTCTAACATCCTATTTTCCTATAGGATCAGTACTAACTATTGACTAGTATGTGCAGTGATAAGGCAGTTATACTCACAATTGATTTTCTCATTCCAAAGAGGCAGTTGTACTGCAAATACTTTTTGAATACCACCCAGAAGGAAGAAAAGGATATTTATGTGCCAAACTGTTTCTAGGCAAATGTAGGTATTTGACTGAAAATTAAATAGAAGCAGCAATCTTCAGTGTGGGTTAAAACTTAGACAGAGCTCCTTCCAATCTTTTTCCTGTTCGGGGAGCCCTATGTATTTTCCAGTGGATGCCTGCAGGGATGGATTAAGTCTAAGCCCACTGGCAAGCCCCTTGCTGGGTTTAGTTACCTTCTGTGGGACCCCAGATGTAGTCCTTGGACCACTGATCCATGACCACAGGTTTTGGAACCACTACTGTAATTCTTCAAAATTTGGGAGCACCTTGATGTGATGAGGGGGGGCGGAGGTATAATGCTGCATTATGAATCTCCTCATAAATTCACCCCTCAGATCTGGTATCATGTGTGAGCCTTTCCTTCCCCACTGCATGAAGAGGAAAGTGGAAGTCCTTTGCCAGGCAAAGGTGGAAGGTGGGGTGCAAAGAGTGGCCTCGTTTAGGGACAGTGACCAAATCTGGATCAGATTGTCACCTTTCTCCCCAGGGAAATATGAAAGTGAACAAAGGTCTTGAGTTAAAAGAAGATTCGCTCACAAGACCAGGGAAAGGAGGACACGCTGACACCACCACAAACCATTTGCATGAGAAGGGCGAGCCAGACCCTCAGCATCTGCCCTGCCTCTGAGGGGCTCAAAACAGGAATCTCGGCCAGAAGGATCTCCAAGGCTCTTTCCCCTTTTCTTTCTTTTTGTGCTTAGTTCTTCCTCCCCTCTCTCTCTGCTACCTGAGCCTCAGCATGGACCTGTGGGATGAGGGTGGATGGGTGGCCGAGGCCCTGTCCAGGCACAGCAGGCATGCTGGGCACCAGAGCCGGCATACAGCCATACTGCCACAGAAGATTTTTTTTCTCTGCCTCCAGCAAGTTTCAGCTCTAGGACTTTTGTAGGAAAAGTGGGTGAGTTTGTTTTTAACAGCCGTCAGTCGTAATTTGTGGAATCGCTTTCTGAGTCCACGTCAACATTTAGCACCGTCACTGCCCTGGGGCACAGAGAAGCTCTTTGACTGAGCAATTTGCCAGGCAGTGGGTAAAGCAGGACTCTCTTCTGTCTGTTTTGAACCTGCCTCCAAGGAGTTGCATCTGATCATCCCATTACCTGCAGGGCAAATATTACAGGCTTTCTTGGACTGTTTTTTTGCTATTCACTTGCTTTCAGGCAAGGATTTGGAGAGAGACATGTATTCTTGTGCCCTCAGTGACTGCTGGAGGCACCCTCCTTCACTCATCAAAGGTGAAAGTTTGGACGTAGGAGAAGCAGATGTTGGATACAGACACCCAAAGGGGAGGGGAAAGAGAAGCAGGGAAGGGGAGCAAAACAAAGCCAGAGCGAGATCGAATTGCCTGCTGTGAACACATCCAGTAGTTAAGCTCCAGTGAGGCAGAAAATCTGTGAAAGTCAATGGACAAAGCTGCTAAAACCAAACAGGCACACCCTGCCTATGAATAAACTTAGGCTGCAAATCGGGAAAATATTACCAGTCATGAGAAGAGTGAAGCTGGGGAACAGCCTTTGGAAGGAAGAGCAGGGTCAACACCTACCTACTCCAGTTAAGGTGGAGATTGTTGGTTTGTGCAGTGCACATCATGGCAGCCAGCTGTCACAGCAGACATTTTTTTGGTACCTATGCACAAGATTTTTTACAAGCTGCTATGTTTTTTTACAAAACAGATGAATCCACAAACCTGGCTGCAGCCAAAGGATTACAGTTGAGCAGAGCAGAAGCTTCCATCAAAAACATGTAGTCAGGAAAACATCTGCTGCTGGGAGACAAGTTCTTTGATGGTATGTCATATTTGAGATATAAGGGGGAGTTTCAAGCTGTCTGAGGGGAACCCAGAACCTGGCAGCATTTCCAAAATGAGATGCAGTCTTACCAGCGTAAGTGTCTGTGCAGCCACTGAATCTCTGATGCTGACAAAACCTTGTGGCAAAACAGCATAAATGTAATATACGTCAGTGACATAGGTGTTGCTTTTGTTTATTAGAACGTGAAATGAGTTATAATGAGAATAATTTTTTGTCTGTTATGATTATTTATGTGCGTGGGTATAAACAAGCAGTTACTTGAGCTTTCTGGTTAGGCTGTTATTGCTCAAGCCCAGCCACAGTTTTAGCAAACTAAACACACAAGGTCAACAAAGCAGCAAGTAGACAGGTAAAAGGGGAGCTGATGTGTGTCTACGGGCACGTTACGAGTAAGAAAGCACAACATGAGATGTTGAGACTTGCCCAAGCTGCAGTCGGAGTGAGGCAGGGAGCCTCCAGGACAGACCGACCACCTGGCCAGGAGGGCAAGCAGTCCCAGGGTAACTCCCACCAAACCTGTATGGAGTTGGTTGCACAGGTCTGGTCTGTTGAGAAGACACCAACAGACTTAAAGGCTGGCAGGGCTGACAAGTAGGCTGCTGTCTGGACTTTCTGGAAACTGAAAGGCTTGAACTCATAATTAAGGGTAACAGGGACTGATCCCCAAATTGTCCGACCTACTTGGTAATTCTTACTCATGTCCAGTGCCATATTTTGGGGTGGTGCCCATCACTGTCTAATTGCTGTCCTCTCTCTCAGGAGCCCAGATCCACTGGTCACAGCGGAGTGAATCGAGGACTGCTGTTTGGCCGTGTTGCTTTCACTTCTGCAAGTATATTCTTGTAGCTTCCTCATGCAAAGTGACAAGAAGGCATCATGATGGGCAACAGCTTCAAGCTGTCCCATGTGAAGCCATCATTTTTCTTTTTTATTGCAGTTTAGCATTTTTGTTATGTAGTATAGGTACTGTAGTTGCATGTTTTTAATCATTCACCCTGTCTCTTCCATGCTTCCAGGCAGCCTTTTTTCCTCCCCTTATTCTAGCAGCTCTCTTGGGCTACATACTCATTCAGCAAGTATTGGGAATAGGTTCTCAAACCGTTTGACAGAGCATTGTTATCGCTCAGGAAACACTCCAGAAACAATTCTTAGAAGCTTATTTCATGAAATGAAAAGCCAAGGAGTGAGCTACTTATCCGTGACTCCTTCAGTCATTTTAGTAATTTCTTATTGTAATACAATTTGAGTGAGGCAATGGGAGATTAGTAAAGGCCAACAGCTATACTCAAAGAGTTAAAAAATAATCCAAGTAATAAACTGCATTATGGGTATATCCAAGTCTGATCATAATATAGGAGCAAGAGCAGCTATTAAGAGAGAGATCAGGCTTTGCATTTAAAAACACTAGGAAAGAGCTAAATCGTCATCTCTCTGGCCACATCTACACCATCTCTTGGTGGTGGACACCTGCAAAATGCAGAAAGTCCACGAGGGAGGGAATGGGGGACCAGGACAGCTGTGTTTGCAGCTGCTCTGAAGACACAGGTGTCTCAGTCTCCATTCTTACCAGGCAGGAGCAGTCCTTCCTACGCCTCTCCTGCCTTGCCCTATTTGGGGAAAAGTACCTGGGATTCGCTTTGCAGGGATGGACTCATGGGGCAGGTTTTCCTGGGAAATGCAGTGCTAAATAGCAGCAGGTAGATATCTCCATGCCTCAGGAAAGGCTCTGGCTGTGCAAGTCTTCTTGGCAGAGCAGCTTTCTGCTGAAAGATCCAATTGTGCCATGGGTTCGGTGCCTCCCGACAAGCCCTGGGGCTGAGAGAAAAATCACAGAAGCACAGAATTACAGAATCGATTTGGTTGGAAGAGACCTCTGGGATCATCGAGTCCAACCTTTGCCCTAACACCACCATGTCAACTAGACCATGGCACTAAGTGCCACATCCAGGCTTTTCTTAAACACCTCCAGGGGTGGTGACTCCACCACCCCCCTGGGCAGCCCATCCCAATCCCTAAATGAGCAGGTTCCTCGGCACCTTTCAGGCCTCGAGGCGATCCCCGCCAGCTGAATGCTACAGGGCGAGTGAAGGCATCCCAGGGGAGCAGGGGATCTCCTTCTGCCGGGCAGGCAAGTTGCCGAGCTGTGGCCGAGCACCCGCAGCCCTGGCTGGGTGGTTTCTGGGCCCTGATTCAAAACCCTGGTGCCTCTTGGTGCCCCCCAGCCCTGCGAGGGCTGCTCAGGGCTCTGCCCCGATGCCGTCTTTCCCTCCTTCTCTGCCTCAGCTAGACACAACAGTGGGAACCACGTGGATTTTGGGATTATGGGGCTGTGCAGTTTGCTGGGCTCCTTAGGATAGATGATAAAAACATGCAGAAAAATATTCCCTTGCTACAGCATTCCCTGGGTCAGCCCCAATTACTGCTGCTGGCAGGGTCCCCCCAGACCCCCTCTCCTGTATGTGCCCATCCAAAGACTAAGGCCACTGTTTCTTTTTCATCTTCTCTTCACTCACAGTTCGGGTTCTCCTTCTGTTAAAGAGTGGGTAGGGATGCATGAAAAATTAAAACTTACTCCCCTTTTGAACCGTTTTCTTGCCTGAGGGTTATCTGCTTCTTTACCTGGTGACAGGGGTGCATTGTGCTTTGCTTTCATTAATCTCCATCCCACACAAACCTCGCTGCTCGGGGAAGTTATCAAAATTAAAATATCAGACTTTTGTCTGAAAACGTTTCCTTTACCCACTATCACACCAAGGATTATGAGAGTTGAAAGAAAGGGGAGATCGGTGCGGGGTGGGAGAGGAAGGGACATGAATTTTTGCACAGCAAGGGGGAAGAGAATTTTTTTTTTAATTGGAAAATGTGGTGATAAAATCACAAAATAATTAAGTGAGAGAGCTCAAGGTCAGTGCAGTACCTGAAGATACTTTAAGCACATTTTCTAACTTGGTTTCTCATGAAAACAAGCCAGTCTGTGCATGTCTGTTTGCTTTGCCGTTCCCCTCTCCGTGATTTCAAACAGTCAAATCTGAGAGAGGAGTGAAAGCTTCCTAAATAAATTCATTTCTCTCCTTTTCATAAAATAGCCACTGGCAGAGATATGAGACCAGGCTCAAACAATCGCGTTTTTTTTTTTCCCAACCAAATTTTGATGCTCTTAAATCTAATTTGTAAATTGTGCACAGCACCCCGTGTGTTACCACCGACCCTATGTGGGAGGAGGGCTGCGAGGGAGAACGGGGCTCGTTTTATGACTAATGGGGTTAGTTATAACTAAAGGAGCAATTAATAGCTGAAGGGGAACTACTGTCTAGTAGTTCAGTTAAAAAAGTCTGTCAAGCAACAGAAACAAATCAGCTGGAAAGTGGGTTTCATTACTTCTGCGGCTCATAGAACTCTTTGGCTTTTTTAACATTATAACACGCCAAGCTAACGACCGCCTCGTAAACAGCCTGAAGAATTGAGCTTGCAAACGGGGAGCTCCTGCCCTGTGAATGGCTCCAGGAGAATGAAATCTCCTCGTACGTGTGTTTTGCTCCGTGTTTTTGCTTGCAGGAGGATCGGCACCGGAGAGGAGATGCGCTGGGATGGAAACCTCGCAGGTGCCCGGGGGGCAGGCTGGGCTCGCTGCCTGCTGCCCTGCTCTGCTCCTGGGGACACTGGGAGCTGGGGGCGGCGGGGTGCTTTT
>NW_009635295.1:39815-41844 GCF_000690535.1 Cariama cristata
TCTTTCCCGGGGGACATGATCGGTCCCTTTGCAGGGGCAAGGCCACTGCATAGCAAAAGAAAGCACGGGCGTGACAGATAATGAATAATTGATTCTGGCGACAGTGATTCACAGATGTGACATCACTGCTGGGTGCATTAGGATGCTGAGCATCCTTTGGGGGATATTAGGAGTTAGATGACCCAGGGAATGCAAAGATATTAATGCATAATTTATTTTATGGGGGGAAATAAGAAATTAGAGCAGTCCATAAAATTCTGATCATATCCCATTTCTTTTGTTGTGTCTCCCCTCAAAAGGGTGTTCCAGTGGAGACATTATACTCTTATATCAAAATATCAGCTTTCCACAGGGAACATTCTTCTCTGTGAGCAAAATCCAAAGTCATTGTACCTTAAATTAAAAGCTAAGTCTTTTTTTAATTATTATAGCTCACTGAAGCAGGAGTCCAAAATTAACAGGTAAATCAAAAAAGAGAAACCCAAAGGCAAAACAGGCCACTGAGCTTCGTTCAGTAACTGGAAAACAGCTTGAATCCTGGTGCTCAAAGAACCCCTCTGAAGTTCAGCCTTGTAAAACCACACTTTCTCTCCTAACCCCTACACCAGTAGCGTGTCCTGCAAGACTCTCTCTCTCTACGGAGGGGATTTGGTGGTGATATCACCTGCAGTGCCTGGCTGCTGGATGCTTTCTGAGGCTGAAAACCTCTTTTGATGCCAGCCCTTCTCTTGTCTTTAGCAGGCATACTTTGCTCTCCTTTTTTTGAGTGAGTTTCTTTTGTTCCTCCTTTTTCCCCTCTGGTTTTGTTCCTCTCCTTTCTCCCTTAAATTGCACAGCTTTCCAGCAGCTTTTATCCTCTCTTTCATTTTTTCTTACAGATTTTGAGTGAAAATGAAGAATGCACCTCTTAAGGGAGCAAGCTGCATGAAGTTTCCATTTTGCAATTGGGTGAACTCTTTGATTGTCAGATATCCCTCTCTGTAGCACTTGGGGTAATGAGAATCACAAATTCTGTTCACCTGTACTTAGGACCATCTGCTTTGGTAGACACACTTCAAAGTTTCTTCTTGCATTTGTTGCAGACAGAGTATTTTCCCAATGACACATCCATGGAAGTATTGCAGTAAGTCTTTACATATGGACCATATATAATAAGGGTCTTTTGGTATTATATAGGACTTCAGTAGCTTTATTGTTAGATGCTACTCAACTAGAAGAGTCAATAACCGAAGCTTCTTTCTGATAACGGCCCCTTGGGACTGCCCTTGTGTCTACATTTGGTAAACTGTGCAAGACTATCACTTCAGCTTCCATTCAAAGCAAACTTCTGCCAAATCAGAAGCACTACGTACAGAAACACTTCAGAAGTGTTGTTCAACGAGGACTTTCACATCCCGTGCAGTACATGAAAACTCCCTCCTCCAACCTCTGCCCGAAGGAAGGCTATTCGGATGACAGCTTGATCAGGCAGGGAAGGCTGGCACTAAGGCCAGCAGTGTAACCTAAATCCAACCCTCCCATCCGTTATGCAGCGGTCTCTGAGTACATGGTCACCCACGGGGCTGAGAGAATAAGCAGGGACCAGAGGGGTAACTGGGTTATCAGGGATTTGCGGCAGAAGCCCGAGAGATCGGGGCTGTTCCCAACAGGACAAGGAAGGGCAGTCTGGCTAAAACTGTTCACACCACCCCCGTGGACTTGTGCATGGGTAGCAGATACGCAATTTCAGACAAGTGTCTGTTCCTATCAGTGGAGCATTACCTACCATATAGTGAGAAAGAGAGGATGTCTGTATTTCTTAGCCCTAAGAGCATGTCTATTTGGCTTGTAGGCTTTTTTTATTTCCTGAAATACAACTCACAAAGACTGTGAGCCAAGATAACACAGAAGCACGATCCGTAGGGATATATCTGTGTACACATTATTAAGCATTAAAGGTAAAGGTAGATAAGCAATAACCCAAATAAAATGCATTGTGATTGAATCATTAATTTTAATAATAATAATAATAATAAGTATAATAATTTTG